>NW_024739403.1:11049989-11175541 GCF_018991925.1 Homarus americanus
CCGCAACGCTACGAGAGGTGTGCACTAGGTGTGTCGATAGGAGGGAAGATCAGCTAAAAATCTAATGGTTCATCACTTTTGGTAGATTTTAGTGTATAAACAGAAAATAATTTCAGTTTCAATATTTTGCAACCTTTTGCTAGGTAAATTTTAGTGGAAATTTATCGAAAATCTAACGTACAGCTGCGTATTAGCATTATAATTGGGGTGAAAATTGCTTTCTAATTTCATTCTTTAATAACCCAACTAACAATATTTTTTTTCTGTTTCAGATTTGATGTATTTGTAAGTGGATAATATTTGTGGTGGCTGCTTGTGCTGATGAGTGAACCAAAATCCAGCCATCCCAGTCACTATCTTGGGTCTGGGAGAGCCCTGAAGTCGGAGTTGCTTGCATTGAGAGATGCTTTTGAGATACGGTGTTTTTAATCAGGCAAACTGAGAAAGAACCAAAGAATCTTACACAAACAAAGACATTGCAGTGATATGTATCTGAAGCTGTCTTTGGCAATAGTACACTCTGGCTAACGCTGTTTAAGCTTCCAGTCATATAAGTCAGAAGAAGATTAGTGAGAGACTGCTGTCAGTTGGGAAAAGGCAAGAGATATCTCTTGGGAGAGGAAATCCAGAAGGATGACAGCTTTGCTAGCAACTGACCAGTTATTTGATGACAATTTACGGTAAGTGCCCAATTGTTCTGCCCTGAGTTTTGATGCATCAGACTGTAAACTGAGGCCCACATCTCCTGTATTTGCAAGTGAACTGAAGATTCCTGTGATCGAACCATTTGTCAAAGCACAGAGAGAAGACTGGCAGTATAGGGGCTTCCTATGATTTTAGCCAAGATATTCTGGAGTCCAAGAGACAGGAGGCGCCACAGAGAGACAAAAGAGGGAGAAGAGTTGCCGAGGAAAGAGACTGAGAAGGCCCAGGTGAGGTAAAAAAGGCCGTGAGATTGGAGCCAAGCTGATCTGTGGTTTAATGATTCCCATGGCTGGGATCCGGAGTGCTGACCAGGAGAATGGTGACTTTGTCCCAACCCAGAAAAATAGGATCCCAAACCTTCCAGGCATAAGATCTGAAATAGGAAAGATATCCTGAGCATAGCTTGGCCAGCATGCGACACCACACTGGTCTCAGAGAACCGCAGAGATAGCAACAGCTGCCTGGATGACGGTGGTTTGATAACACCTTATGATGTTCACCTGGTGATAGATCATAACAAAGTAAGGAGAGCTCAGGAGAAACTTGTCAGTAACCTAAGAGGAGTTTGATAAGGGATAAGAAAATGAATCACCTGTTTGTTCTTTGATGGGAGAAGGGAGGTGATTACTAAAGTGTCTTGCAGTTGGAGATTCTGGACAAGCTGTTCCTGCCATGGTGAAGGAGGAACACCACTCTGCTGCAGTGAACCAGGAGTGGCTATTTAGGCATTTCACTCCAGGAGAAAGATGACATCAGGAAACCATCTGGAGATAGTGGCAGATAACACAGAACTGGTCTCGAGAGAGGAACGTAGACCAGACCTTGCAGGCTATTGGAGGACAGCACCAACACGAACACAGGTGGGTGGCGGGGGGGTCATACAGTGGATAGAGCAAAGATTGGGAGAAGCTGGTCTGATTGTTTAGACCTCTGACCAAACGAGTTGCCTTGACATCTGATCCAGGAGCTGGATGGCAAGATTCTTTCTGAAACAACGGCTCTCAGGTTCGTGCAGAATTTGGGTCGCTCATCTTAAACGAAAGGGAACCAGCTTCACAACCTGAGACTTATTGTCCAATTTATCGTGAGTGTTCACTTGCCAAATTGGTCTTCAACACTGCTGGGTCAGCTCATCGTTTCTCCGAAGCTGTCCGGAGGCATGTTCTTCTTCCAGCTTGAGCTCCTGAGGAGTCAGCCATGAAGGTTGTTCAGATTGTGGAGCAGACTGTGAGAGATCTTTCCTGGTATGCTCATCCTGAGGCAGTTCTGCAGACAATGCTCTGCAGTAAGGATGAGGAGGAGAGAAAAGTGGCAGTCAAAGATCTTGATATGAGACTTATGAGAGGATCTAGGATGACGAATCAGTTGGGACGATTCTTCAGGTCAGGAAGACTCCTGAGTCAATCTAGGTGCCAAGACCTCACTGATCTCATAGATCTGGATAACATCCAGGCTGGCAGTGAGCCCCCTTACCTGGCAGCCTCACCAATGTTCGTCAGAGCTTTCTTGACAACCCATGCATGTCCCTGCCTGCCCAGAGTATAGAGCGTTGTGTACAGCAAGTGAGCGAGGCCAGCAGTCAGTGCAGGCTGGCCAGGAGAGGAGGAAGGCTACATCCGAGCTCAGGTCATTAGCAGGAGGTGATGAGTAGAAACAGAAGCAAGAAAGACATGTTCTCTATGGTGTGCAGCAACACGGTCGTAGTAGTAAAACCGGTTTTTGTATTTGATGATTTTGTTTCTAAAGGAATATTAAATTTAATAAATGTGTCAAGATCATTCGTTTCACTATTCTGGATCATTTTCATCCTAATAAATTAACCTGATACATTTACTTTTACTTTAAAATATGGGTAAAGGGTGGAATACTGAATTTTTTTCATAAGATTTCCAAAATTTACCAGCAAAAAATGAAAACTTTTCAAATCTGAAGATATCATATGATTCTGCACAGAACTACATCATTAATACCATGCCGATTTTTTCAAACTAAAAAAAAAAATTGCTCTGATGACAAACTCTACTGTGCAATGCAACGCACGAGAGAGGTGGTGGTGCAACGTTACGAGAGGCGGCCACTCACCTTCGTAACACAAAAGTGTATTGGAACAATAAAATACTTCAAATCGTATTTGTATATACAATATCATAAACGTGGCGTGGTTCAGGTTCTGATAGGCAAATGTGATGTTGTTATCTGTTGTAATTTTATGGGGCGTCATTATTAATATCGACCCAGACTTTACAGCACCCCACTGAGGTCAGATTCAAAATTTATTATTCTACTGTAAATATAATTGATGAAAGTTGGAACTTCTCAAATTAGTAAAAACTTAAGCTCAGTATATTACTGGAGTGTTGACAGTTTGGTGTAGTGATGAGGGTAGTGTTAAGTTCTTATGATGATGGATTGGTGTTATATGGAGTGATGATGGATGATGTTACATGTAGTGATGATGGGTGGTGTTATATGTAGTGATTAGACAATAAAATAAGTTTAAAAAATATACTTTGCTGTACCGTTGTAGTGAAAACATGGTGGAGCTACATACACCAAGTTAATGAACTATTGATGGAAGAAGAAGTTTTGGGGAGTGAATAGTGAGACAATGTGAGCCTTCTAGGGCTATAGTTTTGAAGAAAGAGAACTGAAATTTATCACAGAGATTCGTATGGACCCCGGAAGTGTCCCCTAGAGGATTTGGGGAGGGGGGAACTTCTGCCCAAGGAGATTTAATACACAAAGCTGAAATTTGGTAAGGATATTTTTTTAACATGGTTAACTTTATTATGTGCGAGTACCTGATAACATTGTTTCCTTAAAATTGCTAGAATGTGTGAACCATGGGACTACTGAGTCTAAATGGATCCAAACTACAGCTACACATATGAAGATGTTTGGACTAGACTACCTGTACAAAAGTTGAGACACACCAGCGCTTCCTGCCACCCTGGGGACAGTTCCCTTCGATATCCTACTGGCGATATCCGCCTAAAAATTAATTATACAAAGTATTTATCTCTCAACACACTGCAAAGTGAGAGCTCTTCAACACATACACACTCTACAGACTGATGATAATATCACACAGACCATCTACACTGATGGATCTCTTAACACCGCCTGTGGGGAGGCTGGAAGTGCTATTGTTGGCTCAACCTCACGGTAATATAATTTGAGAAGGGAGTTAGGTAACAACTGGGCATCCACTCTACAAACTGAATTAGTTGCCATACTCACAGCTATTAAAATTCATTGAAACCACTGTCACTGACAGTCTCATCATCATGACTCTCTATCCTCCTGCCCTTGACACCTCAACTCAGTTGTTGGCTCTTTGTCTCTCAAGCCAGACACAAATATGCTTACCTTGTTGACCTGGATGTCAAGGTCAAACTGTGTGGATCCCCTCTCACATAGGCCTCAAAAAACATGGGGAGTTGATGCCCCTCCAAACTCGTGTCTAACAAAGACACTGTTGAATACAACTTGGGTCTGTCAAAAGAACCATAAAACTGTAATTAGGAAAGAACTTATTGATGAGTTTGACGCAAGTAGACAAGTGCAAACAGGCACTAGTCGATCCATAGTTTACCATGATAAAATGTATCAAGTGAAACATGTACTATATGGAGCACCGCCACTACAAAGAATATCAATCCCTGACTCGATCTCAACAGCTTATATACATGAGACTGCGCCTAGGGTACAGGTACCTATGGGAGTACATTGGCAACCCTGAGCCTCACCGCACTGTTTGTAAACTTTGGCAACCCGACTCTCACACCTCTCTCACTACATCCTCTTGCCCTATGACCTCCTCCTATGGGTCCCCAGCCATTACCAACACCTCTTCCCCCCAGACCAGATATCCCTCCTCCTAGTCACAGGCCTGGCATTTAATATTAGGGACTGCCACTCCTTGCCATAAACAGATAAAATGTACCGAGAACTTTCCCCCACACTCATCATTCTCTCACTTTATGTAACTGACAAAACCTATGACCCTTTGACTTTTACGCCCTTAATGTACAGTCATAAAAGCAAGTATGAGCTTTCATACTTCCCGTTGGGCGCTGTAAACGCTTCTGCGCTTCACCTTGCACAGGATGAGGGGTGCCCAATAAACTAGCCCCTCGAGGGCAAATCTGAAAATCTGAATCTATAGGAGGCAAGTAACAGATCATCAAATTGAATGTTGTAACCGCTAGATTACGGTTGGATATAAGCACCTCTGGCAGTATGCTCAAGCAGATGTAAACAAGACTAAATGTAAAGTGTGTGGCCAGACATATAGCCACACACTTGAACACTACTCCTCGACTGTGTGAAGATAGAACCTTTAGGGACAGGTCCAAGCACACTGTGTGAAATGGCACAACACTTCATCTCTAATGGCAAGATAGCCTACATAAGATTGTATCCACTTTTTTGCACTTAGTATCTATATCAGTTCTCGTGCAGAACCAAATACACAATGGCTGAATACTCACACCAAATGTGAACAACAAAGTGTGCGGCCAGACATGCTGCCTCACACGCCTGTACTCACCTTTTAGAATAAGTTACCCTTTATGTATAGAACTAAACAAATAATGTAATTGAAATACTGTGTAACATTCAGTGCATAATATCCTGACAACGGGGGTTAATTATTATGACCCGTTGTAAACTCTACTCTGTAATCCTTTTGCGCTACCGCTCACAGGATGGGTGTGGGGTGCACAATAAAGTAGCCGCTGTAAGCGGAAAATAAAAATCAAATCACCACAACCACCACTCACACATTATCTCAACCACCACCTAGCAGAGCGTGAGGTACTGTGACGCTATCCTACACCACCCTGTGTGTCCATGACCACATGAGGTCCTTCATATCAACACCAAAGGACGAGTCATTATGCCACGTGAACACCACACCACGCCATGTCACTATGACCACGAGAGGTCCCTCCTATCAACCACCCGGTGTCTACACGACCACGTGAGGTCCTTCATGTCAACACCTATGGACGAGTTACTGCACCCGTGGCCTGTTGACCTCACACAATATGGCAAGAGACCAGTCCAGGCCATCAACTGTAAACCATAATAATTTGTATGTTCATTTCATGTTCCTTCTCCTTTTAGTAATGAAAGCTTTTGTTAAACAACCCACCTACCCCGTGTCTTTGTATGGAATAAATAATTTTTGTCTAATTTATATTTTCAGCCAACACTGACACATTATCTCACCACCACCACCACTCACATACTATCCCACCACCGCTACCATCACCACCACCACCACATACAATCATCCATTATCTCACCACCACCACCAAATACAATCCTCCAATATCTCACCACCACCACCACCATCATCACCACCACCCACCACCACCATCACCCACCACCACCGCCACCAATACCACCACCACCACCACCCCACACATACAATCATCCATTATCTCACCGCCACCACCACCGCCGCCACAGGCCACAACCACCACTGCCACCACCACCCCCACCACATACAATCATCCATTATCTCACCACCACCACCACCACCGCCACACCACCACCGCCACAACCACCACTGCCACCACCACCACCCCCACCACATACAATCATCCATTATCTCATCACCACCACCACGCCACCACCGCCACCACCGCAGTACCAACACCACCACACCACACCACCCCCACCGCCTAATCATCCATTATCTCCACCACCACCACCACCACCATCACCACCACACCACCACCGCCACCACCACCACCACACCACCACACCCCCACCACACACACTCATCCATTATCTCACCACCACCACACCACCGCCACCACCGCCACAACCACCACTGCCACACCACCACCACCCCCACCCACATACAATCATCCATTATCTCATCACCACCACCACCCACACCACCACCGCCACCACCGCATACCAACACCACCACCCCCCCACCACATACAATCATCCATATCTCACCACCACCACCACCACCACCATCACCACCACCACCGCCACCACCACCACCACCACCACCATCACCACCACCACCACCACCCCCACCACATACACTCATCAATATCTCACCACCACCACCACCGCCATCACCACCACCACCACCAGCATACCATCACCCTCCACCACCACCACTATCACCGCCACCACCACCACCACCACCATCACCGCCACCACCACCGCCACCATACAATCATCCATTATCTCACCACCACCACCCCCACCATCGCCACCACTATCACTGCCACCACCACCACCACCACCGCCACCACCACCTTCGCCACCACCGCCGCCACCACCACCACCACCACCACCACCACCACCACCATCACTGCCACCACCACCACCACCACCACCACCACCACTGCCATCACCGCCACCACCACCACCACCACCACCACCACCACCACCACACACAATCATCAATATCTCACCACAACCACCACCGCCACCACCATCACCTCCTCCACCACCACGATCCACCGCCACCACCACCATCACACCGCCACCACCGCCACCACCACCACCACCACATACAATCATCAATTATCCCACCACTGCCATCACCACCACCACCACTGCCACCTCCACCCCCACCACATACACTCATCCATTATCTCACCACCACCACCACCGCCACCAATATCACCGCCACCATCACCACCACCAACGCCACCATCACCACCTCCACCACCACCACCACCACCACCCCCCACCACCAACACCGACACCGTTATATCACACCACCACCACCACCACTCCATGCCTAATCACCACCGCTGCCACCACCACCACCACCACATCAATCATCCATATCTCACCACCACCACCCAAATACAATCCTCAATATCTCACCACCACCACCACCACCATCATCCACCACACCCACCACCACCATCACCCACCACCACCGCCACCACACCCACCACCACCACCCCACCACATACAATCATCCATTATCTCACCGCACCCCCGCCACAGGCCACAACCACCACTGCCACCACCACCACCACCACCACCGCCACCACCACCACCGCCACAACCACCACCACCACCACCACCACATACAATCATCCGTTATCTCTCACCTCCACCACCGCCACCACCGCCACCACCGCCCCACCAACACCACCACCACCACACAACGCACCATCCCCCACCACCACCAAAACCATCCTCCATATCTCACCACCACCACCACCACCATCATCACCCCCACCACCACCACCCACCACCACCATACCAATGCCACCACCACCACCACCCCACCACATGCAATCATCCATTATCCACCACACCACCACCGCCGCCACACCACCACCACCACTGCCACCACCACCACCACCGCCACCACCACCGCCACCACCACCACCGCCACCACCACCACCCACCACTACAATCATCCACTCCACCACCGCCATCACTGCCACCACCACCCCACCACATCACCATCCAATCTCACCACCACCACCACCACCGCCACCACTACCACCGCCACCACCACCACCACCAGCAACCCATCACCGCACACCACCACCACCACACACCGCCACCACCACCACCACCACCATCACGCCCACCACCGCCACCACCATCATCATCTCGCCACCACCACCACCGCCACCACTATCCGCCCACCACCACCACCAATGCCGCCACCACCACCACCGCCACCACCACCGCCACCACTACCACCACCACCACCACCACCACCACCACTGCCATCACTGCCGCCACCACCACCACCACCACCACCACCATCACCGCCCACCACCCACCACCACCACCACATACAATCATCCATTATCTCACCGCCACCACCACACCGCATACAATCATCCATTATCTCCCACCACCACCAGCACACAACCACCACTATCACTGCCACCACCACCACCACCACCACCACCGCCACCACCACCACACCGCCACCACCACCACCCCCTGCCGCCACCATCACCAGCTCCACCACCACCACTATCACCGCCACCACCACCATCACCGCCACCACCACCGCCACCACCACCACCACCACCGCCACCACAACACCTTCACCACCACCACCATCACCAATGTGGTAGATACCTCCCACGTAAATGTGAATAACAAAGTGTGAGGCCAGACATACTGCCTCACACGCCTGTTCTCACGCATTTGTGAATAAGATACCCTTTATGTATAGAAATAAACAAATAATGTAAATGAAATACTGTGTAACTTTCAGTGCCATAATATCCTGACAACGGGGGTTAATTATTATGACCCTTTGTAAACCCTACTCTGTAATCCTTTTGCGCTCCCGCTCACAGGATGAGTGTAGGGTGCACAATAAAGTAGCCGCTGCAAGCGGCAAAATCAAAATCAACCATTACCACCATCACCACCACCACCACCACCACCACCACCATTGTAACATATTTTACTGTTCCTAGATTTAATGTAACAAATTTTATGTAACAACTTACTCTTATATTGTCTTTTTAGTTCTTTTTATTTATGTTTTTATTTATTAATTCTTTTATTCTTTCTTTTACTTACTTCTACTCATTCTTTACTATCTAATTCTCTTTTCTTCTGTGTTCATTATACTCGTATACTTGTGAGATCAGGAAGGTATTTGTTTATGTTTGCGGTCATTCTGATGGGTAGGAATGTAGCCCTACAGTGGCCCCTCACACACCAGCAGGGAGGCTGGTCAGGGGAACTTAGATACAACACTTCAGAGGAGAAAATATGAAATACTTATTATTTATATAATTCCCCCCCCACACACTCATCATTCTGTCACTTTATGTAACTTGCTGACAAAACCCATGACCCTTCAGGCTTCCACGCCCTTAATGCATGAGTCATAAAGGCAAGCATGAACTCCGCATGCTTCCCAGTTGGGCACTGTAAACGCTTCTGCGCTTCACCTTGCACAGGATGTAAGGGGGTGCCCAGTAAACTAGCCCCCTCCGGGGCAATCTGTAATCTGTAAAATCTTGTTATTTAGGACTCACTGTATTATTGCATAATACCAAAGACAAGCGTGACAATGTTTTAGTCATCACAAGGGATTTGAGAACTAATCATAATGGTTCTTCATTTATTAACGACGTTACTCAAATTGAACAGTTACACTTTCGAAACAATACATTTCGTGAAACAGATCAAACCTACTGTAATAGGTACTCACATTATAGCCGCCATATAAGGAGGTGACACCCAGGACACAACCACACTTAACTCCGCTTTTCAAACTGCGTCAGCCAACAAGGGACGCCACAACTTTCATGACGTACGCCTCATAGGCTCTCTCATTGCTCGAAGACAGGCTTAAGTCCTTCATACTATTGGCTTGAAATTCGCGGGAACTCCCATGTGGCAGGAAACTTATGATATTGTTACACCACTACCACCACCTCCACCACCACCACATACAATCAGCCATTATCTCACCACCACCACCACCACCAACACTCACACATTATCCCACCACCGCCACCACCACCACCACCGCCACCACCACCACCACCACATACAATCAACCATTATCTCACCACCACCAACACCACCAACACTCACACATTATCCCACTACCACCATCACCACCAACATCACCACTTACAATCACCCATTATCTCTTCACCACCACCACATACAATCTCGCATTATCTTACTCCCACCACCACCACCACCACCACATACAATCACCCGTTATCTCACCACCACAACATACAATCACCCATTATCTCACCACCACCACCACCACAAACACTCACCCATTACTTCATTTGCACCACAATCACTCACGTCTCAAGGTACATACTAAACATTCCTCTGCTTTTGACAGGAAATTGAGAAGTTCAATCATGAATTGTATAATCTGAAACGTTTGTTCCTGAACAAACGAGTAAAAAAAATATTGACTACAATGCTCCGTGGAAGAAGGACAGTTTGCAACACATTTTGATATGGTGTTATTATAGTTAACTTGAGGATGATGTCATCCTTCATCCTGTTTAAGTCATTTGAGGATTATTACGGAGTATTACGAGACCAGGTGTTATGAGAGCCGTGAGACGCTGTGGCTAAGGATCTTAATTCTTGGTTTGGTTATGTATGTACTGTCATTGTCTCATTCTCCATCTCTATTTTCCATATCACTAAGTTTCCTCTTTTTATTGATTTTATTTTATTTTCTCTACCCTCAACCTCTGACCTTTTATTAAATAATTCAGTAGTTTCTCCTTCAGTAATTCTTGTGTGTTTTTACACTGTCTGGAGAGATATGTGTGTGTGCGTGTGTGCGTGTGTGTGTGTCTGTGTGTGTGTGTGTGTGTGTTTATCTCTGTGCGTGTATGTGCAGTGTTGTGTGCGTGCTTGCGTGTTTAAATGTGTGTGTGTGTGTGTTGTAATAATAATAATAATAATAATAATAATAATAATAATAATAATAATAATAATAATAATAATAATAATAATAATAATAATAATAATTATAATAATAATAATATACGGTTTATTAATAGAGTTGCATCCGGTGGCTGCAACTGTGTGTGTGTGTGTGTGTTTATGTATGTCTGCGCGTGTATGTGTAGTGTTGTGTGCGTGTTTGCGTGTTTAAATGTGTGTGTGTGTGTGTGTGTGTGTGTGTGTGTGTGTGTGTGTGTGTGTGTGTGTGTGTGTTGACGCCTTTGAGAACCCGAACAAAGAACTGCACCGCATCACTTAAATGTAATAAGTATTTAAAGTGGAGGTACCGATCCGCCTTATTTACAGATAGGTTTAATTGGATTGTCTATTTATATTGTTTTATAGTCAAACCATCTTCTCTTCTTAATTTTTATCGCACGTGAAAGGAAATTGTCGAGAACAAATAAAGAAAGCAAATGTAAGTTTAAGAGCGGGGAATGTCATGGAAATCCCCACAACTTCCATCTGCCAGACCGACACTAGGAAAACTTTACGTTTGCTGCAGCTGCCTCGGGACCTTGCGGCGTGCTTTGGGAGCTTATGAACACAGACTACTGTTTGTCCGTACGTAAACTGACTTTTTTTTTCATGAGAAGAAAAAAATAAATACACGTATTGCATGAGGAATCGCTCCCCCCACCCCTGGTTTATTTCACATGAAAATTACTCACCCTAATGCTGTTTTGAGGATTAGGTTAGGTTAGGATAAGGTACGCATGTTTAAGTTAGGCTATTTGTTGAAGTATAACATGATAAAGTCAACGTAAACGACTCATGACACTCTCATATTGGATTCTGAAGTTATCAAAAATTGAGCAGTATTTACCTAATGTTATGTATACTTCCCCTATAAGGGACAGTCGCCCACAGGTATTCGTACACACTGATGGTTAGTGTGGGTCAAATTATCTACGAGAAGTATTACTTTCCTGTAAAGAACTGTGAGGATTCCAATATAACCCCTTACACGAGTGTCATTCTTACATATATGTTATGAATACATTGATTTGTTGTGCATATTTGAACAGCGTCATGTCTTGAAAGCACAAAAAATCTGTTTTATGGATAAAGCTTCCTTCGTCCACCTACCAACCCATTTGGTGTTACGATTGATCGAATAGATCTGTGTGGCAAGATTGGTAAATAAAAACAATAGGCAGAATTTGGTAATGCTTTGAATCCCTAAACAAACACCAGCAACAGCTATACTGTACTATAATAAGCACATGGATTAATGTCCAGTACTTTTATTACTACTAAGTCAAACTCCATCACAACCAATAATACTATTTCTACCACCACTTACACTAAAATGCCGACACACCTTCTGGAATTTAAACGACAATGACTGACTATATATTTTTTGTAACTCTATAAAATGCATCTTGGATGAAAACAAATCCAAAAGCTATTATAATAACGAAGACTAACACCCATTTTGGGAAATGTATGTCAAGGGTTCGAATCCGCCTTGGCCCAGACACACGTGCGAAGGGTGTTATCCAGTGCGACCCTCACTACCAAGCTTCACAAGTTCCCCGGAGTCCTATTTCCTCCTGTAAGCCGACCCAATGGTGAAATAAATAAATATGTAAAAAAAAAAAATCAAATACTATTATAATTATATAATGATGACGAATATGATTGTTGTTTCTTGTCTAACACATTCAGTTTGGCAGCTTCTTGAACTTCGAGACACTCACTGCCATGCCTTTTAGGGGCAACAGTGAGGTGTAGGTGTATGAAGAAACCATTTAATAACCACCCCGCCGTGGTGGGGAACAAGCTCTAGCAGATTCTGAGCGCAGGATTAACCCAGGCGGTGTGTAGCAACCGGACGCACTAGACCAAGTCAGGCCACGTTAGTTTATATATATTTTTAATAATGTTTCAAGTTATAATTACATTTATATCCTGACACATAATAAGGTTACTATTAGTGATTAAGTAGAACAAAATTCTGTCAGCGATTACCATGTCTCGGTAAGAGGGGCAGAGGTGAAGGAGAAAAGAATAGCTGGAAAACAGAATAGGAAGGGAGGAAAGGTGATGAAGGGGCGGGAAAACTATGAATGGCGAAATATAGGCAGCATACTAAGACGCTATCACACCTTATGACAGTACAACGACGTCTTTCAATCATGCCCAGACGTTTATGAGATTAGATGGTCCACGGAAATAGTGGATTTGTAGAAGCTTAGTATATATAGGAGAAACTGTTAATTTGGTAGACAGACAGACAAACATGTTTGTGAATAGAAAGGAAGTTATGGGAAAAAAGATGATGTCGTAAGACACAATATTACTTTGTAACCCATAACTAAGCTGATAAATGAGACCATAAAACAAGTAAACATTTACTTTACGTTTATCCTCTTCACCACTGATCGGCTCATTAGCCGCTTAGGCGATCGGTCACTTCTCTGTTACTTTTCCTTTTCTTTTATCCTTTTCACCAAATGATCGGCTCTTTAGCCGCTTGGGCAATCGGTCACATCTCTGTTACGCACTGTTCGCAAGTACTGGGCATGCACCGGCTCCTGAATGTACCTGAACCTGCTCCAGTGTTGGTCAAGTCTTGTCTTGAAAGAGCTCACACTCTGTGCCTTCACAACACTTTCTGGTAGATTGTTCCAAGAGTTTACAACTCTCACTCCGAAAAAGTTTGCCCTCACAGTTTTCTGGACTTGCGGCTTCTACAATCTTGAGCTGTGACCCCTTGTGGGGCGAGCGTCCGTCAGCTCCAAGTAAGGACCCTCGACTGAGTAGAAAAGTTAGTAATTATTATAAAATGATAATCATAATTTGAATATTAACAATTACAGGATTAATAACAAGGAGATATACACATAGAAGTAATGGGTAATGCCAGAGGACTGCAAAGACACGGTGTCGTTTTGATTTGCTGCCGGGTGGTAATTATGGCTGAAAAAGACAGCAAGGAGACAGAAATACAACACCGAGCCACGAGTAAGGGGGCAGGGAGGTGGAAGGGGATTGAGGAATTTGGAGGCATGGGGAGTAGAGTTGAATTTTATCGCAAGTCTGAACACGCGATTGAGCCTTAATTATTACTAAGGCGTATTAACCTTTAAGGTGTATACGAATACATGTGGGCAACTGTACAAGTCCGTCTAGTGCCTGAATTTGTGTTACCTTGTCTTGGCATGGGAGTTCGAATGAACCACTTTTAAATACCTGCAATGAGTAACTTCCCATCATGTACCTCAAATGAGGAGGATGAAAATGAATCGTCACTAAACACGCAAATTCCTCACGTGATTGGCTGGTTCTTTACCGGAGTGAGGTTTGAGCGACCTCCACACCCGACAGTTCATTCCCAACCTTTTCTACTCCCTTTAATTAGTCTTTTGACGATAAAAGGTTTGTAATAGCCATCTCCCCGCACGTATGATTCACATAGCTAAGCATGAAGTGCCTTAACCCCTATATCTCAGACACGGCAGACGCTGTTAAAGGAGCTCTGTAAATAACCTCCTATATTCTCTCGTTCATCTATGCATTTCCCAGAAACTATACCTTTGAGGAGTATTCACAGTATGAATATTGTAAGGGAATTAATCAAATATTTCTCATGGGGAGGACTACCTGAGATTATTCAGTCAGATCAGGGAAGTAATTTCACATCTGGTATGTTTAAGAAAATTTTGAAAGGCTTGCATATCAATCATAAGTTTTCAAGTACATATTATCCACAGTCACAGGGCTGTTTAGAGAAATTTCACCAGACACTTAAGAACACACTGAGAATGTAACGTGGAGAGATGGGACTAGACTGGGATGAGGTGTGCCTTTGGCTCTTTTTGCTCTGAAGGATGCTGTACAGGAGTCAACAGGTTTCAGCCCATTTGAGTTAGTGTATGGCCATGATGTGAGGGGGCCTCTCAGTATGTTAAAGGGAAAGTGGCTTGGAAGTGAGGACCCCTTAGTTTGTTAAAATATGTGTCTGATTTTAAGAACAGATTGATGAAAGTCAGTAAAATAGCTGCTGAGAAATTGAAAAAATCTCAGAGTGACATGAAGGTGTGGTATGATAGGGATGCCAGGGATAGAAACCTTGAACCTGTTGAGAAGGTGTTAGTGCTGTTACCATTGCAAAGAAATCCATTGAAGGCAAGGTTTAGTGGTCCATGGGTGGTTGAAAAGAACAGTGATGTGAATTACCGAGTATGTAGTTAACACCCCAGAGAGATGGAAAAAAAAGTTGTGTCACATAAATTTGCTGAAACCATACCACGAAAGAAAAGTAGAAAGTGACAGAGAAAATGAGATAACAAGTGAAGTACAGTGTGGTTGTTTGCAGGTAATGATGAGGAGGCTGATGAACCTGATGATGTTCAATTCTGTAGATGTGAGGATAAATTTCTGCAGAATTCTGTTGGAATGATTATGTAAGATAGTAAGCTTGACTATTAAGACTCTGAGAAGAATATAAATCTTTGTTCCCTGATGCTCCAAAGAGGACCAGTGTAGTTGTTCATAAGTACAGGTGGAGAATGTTGCTGCTATTAAACAATCTCCTTACAGTGTGAACCCATAGAAGAGGGAAATCATAAGGAAGGAAACAGAATATATGCTTGAACAGGATTTGGTAGAGCCCAGTAACAGTCTTTGGAGCTCACCTTGTGTTTTAGTTTTGAAACCTGATGGTGTTTCTTACAGATTTTGTGCAGATTATAGAAAAAATAATAACATAACCATATCAGATTTATATCCCATTCCTAGAGTTGATGACTGTATTGACCAAGTAGGGGATGCCAAGTTTGTGACTACATTAGATTCATTAAAAGGTTATTGGTAGGTAGATTTGACTGAGAGGGCAAAGGCTATCTCAGCGTTTGTAACAATGGACGGACTGTATCAGTATAAAGTGTTACCATTTGGCATGAAAAACTCTGGTGCATGTTTTCAGAGGTTAATAAACGAAGTACTGCATGGTATTGAAGGTTGTTCTGTATATATAGATGATATCATTGTATTCTAAGGAGTGGAAGGATCAATTGTCACTTATCAGAAGAGTGTTTCACAGATTAGATAAAGCAAACCTTACTGTAAAAATGATAAAGAGTTATTTTGTTAAAGCTCAAGTTAAATATTTAGGTTATGTGATAGGCCAAGGAAAATTGAGACGAAGTGATACAAAAGTTGGAAGTATTGTAACGTTCCCTGCTCCCTGTAGTAAGAAGGAGTTGTTAAAATTTCCGGGGATGAGTGGGTATTATAGAAGATTTGTAAAACTTTTCCGCTGTGGCATGGCCTTTGACCAGATTGTTGTCAAAGAAAATTTAATTCTGTGTGGGATGTCCATTGGGAAGATTAAGGAAATGTTGATTAATGCCCCAATTTTGTCAACTCCAAATTATGATAAACTATTTAAGTTGTATGTTGATGCAAGTAATGTTGGAGTGGGCGGTGTCTTGATGCAAGAGAAGCAGGGTATTGATCATCCATTATGTTTTTGTTTTTTCAAAGAAGTTCTCCATACTAGAAGAACTATAGTACTGTTGAGAAGGAAATTCTAGCTTTGATTTTGAGTCTGAACCATTTTAATGTTTATTTGCAGGGCTCTGGAATCCCACTTATAGTGTCTACAGACCGTAATCCTTTGGTGTTTATGCATAAGATGAGGAATGTGAATCAACGTCTTACCTGCTGGAGTCTTATGTTACAATATTATAATTTAGTTATTCAGCATATCAAGGATAAATTTAGTATTATGGCAGACACCTTGTCTTACATTCAACCATGGTAACACTGTTAGATGTACTTATTACTACCATGCTATTGTACTATTCCAGATGATACTAAATGTTACATAATACTTCCTTGAGATAAATGTATAGTATATATATCAGGTGCCTCAAAGAGAGCTCAGGTTCTCAACTGGCTCAGCCATGTTAATATTGTTATTATTATCCACTCTGTATCTGTGTTGTTCTGGCTAAATAAACTGTTTCAATTCAATTCAATTCAACTTAGTCGTGAGTCAACTTGAGGGATGCTCATGCCTCTGTTGGGAGGTGTTACATATGTCTTTGTATTTACATAATGTTAAGATGCGTATTGAGCATTCATTTTGTATCAGTCGCCCGTGCAAAAACATTTTCTATGAAAGGAGATGGGGGAAAAGATGTACGTCCTTTGTAATAATGAATTTATTTTTGGCATTGGGTGTTACTCATGTTAGTTCTATGTAATTTCTCATATTTTGTAATCATATAATATTATGTACTTAAGAAGTTATGAGCTAATATTATATTATTATATATATATATATATATATATATATATATATATATATATATATATATATATATTAATATATATATATAATCAACGACCTCACCAGCCAGGACTCGAACCCTCAACCTATTGCGTGTGACCGAGAACGCTACCATCATACCACAAGGACACTCAGTGAAATATATATGGTACCTCGTGTTTCATACCAGCTGGATTCGGTAAAATGCTACACCCACCACATAAGTGGCACGGGCAATCCCCACTGGAGGTCACGGCGCCATCAGCTTGATGAGCAGGATTTGTGTGAAATATAACAAAGTCTAAGCTTGCATTTAGTTTCCTTGTGGTATGGTGGTAGTGTTCTCAGGTAACACATTATAGGTCGAAGGTTCGAGTACTGGCTGGTGAGGTCGTTGATTATATATTGAAAGTCTGTTACACACACATATATATATATATATATATATATATATATATATATATATATATATATATATATATATATATATATAATTTGCTTCTTTTTATACGTGTTTTCTCATCAAAAGTTTTTCTCCCAGGAATGTGTCACTATTTCACCTAAAACGTATACATATAATTCTCCTACAGTTCTCAACGCATTGTAATATTAATTGCACACATCCTGTTGACCTCGAAATTATGTTTTATTCCCACACAACAAACGTCACAATCTCAGAAATAACACTAACTATATATAGAGGTGCTCTGACGTATGGCTTGATTTAATTTACTGGCCGTCGACAATTCAGGTCATTACGGCCGTGCTCTGACGTATTCATTACCAAGTGGGTTTTCTTGGTAATTGCCGTGTTGCCTCAAGCAATTTGAACAGTGTATAGACTATAGAATCTACCAGACAACTTGTTTATGGTAAGCGGTTAGAGCAAGTAACAGAATGTTGCACAAGTTGCATATGTAGGTAAAGCAATAAAATATGTCAACTTAAGTTTTCTATAATAATATGTACCAAACAAATCTTTTTAGAGTTTTCAGGGGCTAAATGGTAAAGGTGAATATAAACTTGGATGTCTACAGCTACTCTGTTAACGTAGTACTGGTACCAGCCCTGGTGAAAGGGATTTCTATATTCCAATTTAAAATACAGGTACAATCTGATGGCCGGCAAGCCATCGCGCACTTAAATGACTTCAAACTGAGGACGACATCTGGGGCAGAAATTGTCATCCACTAGATAACAAGGGCTCCTTCTTTATTGTTTGTCCAGCCATGTCATTTAGTGGGATTATAGATATTAGGGAAATTTTCAAGACTCCTCCTCCAGATGGCAGCTTGACAGTTGGTTCCAGTCATGTGCTGGCAAAGATTGTTCTCACAGGGAAGTAGCTGACTAGTTCTACATCACTTCTTTTGCAACAGAACATCTGATATCTTAGTTCATTTGCATCATCCACGTTAGTGTTACTGCAATGAAGTTGGCAAGTAAATACTTGGATGGTATTAAAGTCCTTTTTGGAAAGCTCCCAGTTTGAGCCAAGAGATGCAAAGGTTTTCCTGATTTTTTTATTATAAAGATTCATTTTCAGGGCCTTCAATATTCCTTGTCGAGAAAGGGCACTGACGGTGTCACATAATGAAGACAAATAATGAAGACATCTGTGTGATCTGTTATGCAGATCCGAGATGGGTATTGTTCAGCAGTATGTTTGGCCGGCATCTGAAGGTGAGTATCTGCTTCCTCTTGGTTGGACTTAAGAGCATTGATTTCTCTATGGATTTCATGGGTAAGTTTGGTGCATTGATCGCCACATGCAAAAAGAATTTCTCTTTGCAGGAAAATAAAATTAAAATAGGTTTATTAAAAAAAATAAACGCATCAATTTGTAAAATATAGTAAAAAAAGGAAGTTAGTCTATATACGACTAAACGTTTTGGGAGGTGAAACACACTTGGTAAAGGCATCTGACATAAAGTAAATATAACAGGTGAGAACATATGGACGTAATCATGTGTTATTAAGTATGGAATATATTGAATTACTTATAACCACTTCATTAAGTTTACTTCTGTAAATTCACGAGGGGATAACTCTCTAATGACCTCCAGCACGACCTTCACCTGTCGTTTCGTCTTCCTCCATCCTTATAAATTTATGGGTGTACCCTTCATTCAACCACTATGAATTATTATGACTATGCATGATTGACTAGAATAATTAATAACGAGAACGATGCTTTTTTTAGTCTGACTATTCCACAGTTTATAACTAATTGTTCTTGCTGAAATGATGTCTGTCTGGTAAATAGAAACATTATAGTGGTGTCTGGTTTATACAAAGTGTCCTTATATGTCTACCTTCAATCAATGGGAGATTCCCCCTCCCCCATACATACACACACACACACACATATATATATATATATATATATATATATATATATATATATATATATATATATATATATATATATATATATATATATATATATATATATATATATATATATATATCTTGATAAAATCACACGGGAAAGGGGAAACCCTGTATATTTAAGCCTCTCTCTGTCCATGTAATCCAGTTGCCTCTGAAGATGTCTTGAATAAAGACGAAAGCTAAGGTGCTCCGTTGTTTCCCCTTTCCCGTGTGATTTTATCAAGATTTATCTTGTCCACGTTTCCATTGTGGATCTACATGAAATATATATATATATATATATATATATATATATATATATATATATATATATATATATATATATATATATATATATATATATATATATAAAATAAATCACTCACGTGGTAAATAATGTATTGAAGAATAAACACTCTTCTTGGCACCATATTTATTTTGTGTACTGTTTCGTTGAGTCACTCACCCTTCTCGACACAGAGCTGCTACTAACTAACCGAGACCCAAAAGGAAAGTATATCTACAATACCTTGGCCAACCCTAACTAAACTAAGCTCAAGAGGAGGTTGTGGGTTAGAAGTGACCTGTCCTAGTCACCTGGTGGATCTGGGATATTAAGATTAAATATAAACTGGCGAATGGTTCAACTGTTTGAATAGAAAGATATTAACAGAATAATTTTGTACTGGCCATCAGATATACAGTACTAAAGTTAGAGGTTCTCTGAACTAATGTTGATTCAATAACTTTTCTTTTCATTGAATCCTGGGATTTATCGAGTAAAACTGGGTTTTATATATCCCCAGGGTGATTTTCTTGTAACCTGTGATTATTTTTTTTTGCCTACCCTGATATCTCTCTGATGATAATAAAATCTGTCTTTCAGTGCTTTCCCTGATTCGCCAATATAAATTTATAATTTCTTTTATCACATTCACACCTATTCTATCAACATCCTGCTTTAGCTTATTTCTTATCAATTTCCTACCAATAGTGTTTGTCTAGTTAAAGGCAACATTGATGTTACTATCGTCTCGTGCATCTTTAATGGGAACAAGACTTGAATTATAAGGTAAAACAATACAGTTAACATTACTTCTGTGGACATTCGAGAAAGATTACCTGACTTTAGGATGAGCTCTTTTTAACAAACCACTGAGTATAAGCAAGTTCTTTGAAAATAGAGAGAATATTATCCGTTTCAGATGACAACTCGGAAGGATCACAAAATCTACAAACTCTTAGAAATGTGGAAGCTATAACGACTAGTTTCAAGAAGAGTTGTTTTCCTTCATGTAGAATTGTAGTTCCTTACACGCACTGTACGCTCAGTAACTTCTCATAAATTAATTAATGCTCCATGCTAGATCTTCTTCCATGTATTACCTATTCTTAACCTTACATATTTCGTTCCCGAACTTTTTAGAAATTATATTAAATAAGAACATAAGAACATAAGAAAATAAGGAGTCTGCAATAGGCCGGTTGGCCTGTGCATGGCAGCTCCTGTCGAGAGTTACTACCACTCTCTATCATCCATGAATCTATCTAGCCTCCTTTTAAAACTTTCTAGCGTTCCAGCACTTACTATAAAGTTGCTAAGCTTGTTCCACTCGTCCACCACCCTATTTGTGAACCAGTTCCTTCCTATCTCCCTCCTAAACCTAAACTTATCCAACTTAAATCCGTTGCTACGAGTCCTATCCTGCTCGGATATTATAAGAACTTTATCTATATCGCCTTTATTGATTCCTTTCACCCACTTTAATACTTCTATCATATCTCCCCGCACTCTTCGTCTTTCTAGGGAATGCAAGTCTAGTTTCTTTAACCTATCTTGGTATGGAAGGTTTCTAAGTCCCGGCATCATTTTCGTCATTCTTCGCTGCACCGATTCCAGTGAATTGATATCCATTCTATAATAAGGGCACCAGAATTGAACCGCATAATCGAGGTGCGGCCTGACTAGCGCAAGATATAGTTGCAATAAGACCTGTGCACTCTTATTACGTTACTTCTAGATATAAAACCTAATACTCTGTTTGCCTTATTTCGATCATTAACGCACTGTTTTTTAGGCCGCAGGTCCGGGCTTACAAGTACCCCTAAGTCTCTTTCACAAGTCGACTTCTCTAGGTTGATGTTGTTAAGGCTGTGTACATTGACAGTATTTGTTCTTCCAATAGCATCCAGCGTCTCTCTAGTCCAGTATTATCCAAACTCCCAATAACGGTCCTCCCTAACTCAGCAATGTTTCAGTGGCGCCCTGACCTCCTTCATATTATAAAAAAAAGAAAAGAAAAAAAGTGGTAGCAAAAAAAATCAACAATTTATTTACGTTCTTTTCACTTTTAAGTTAAGAAAAGAAACATTAAATTAAGACAAACTAATTAGAATAATACATTGTATTGTGAAATCATCCATTTACCTTAATTAGTGTAATGTATAAACTTGGTTTTCAACACAAAGCTTCTCGAATCGCAGTCGGTGATAACATAGTGTCTCGCACTTTGTCTTCATTACAACAACCGCAGAAAATCCTGTTTCGCACCAGTATGATGTTACAGAATGTTGATGGACTTGTATGACAAGGTGGAATGATCCTTCCTGACATGTAGACAAAACTTGTAACGAACCATCACTTAGTCTATTAGTTAAAAGGTTATCATCCGAAGACAGCGTTAGCAGCAAATGTATTTCGTATTCATTCAAGTTTTGAGACATCTACGTCCTAAAACTGAAATGAAAACTTCTGCATAGCAATCAATTGTGCAATACATAGTCCATTGTTGGCTTCGATTTCATGCTTTGAAGATAATTTTTTTTCTCTGATATAAGGAACGTCTCAAAAAGTGTATTTTCTGAATTAATTTTCTACAGCTGTACAGTAGTTTTCTCATAATATCTCTCACTTTGTCGTTCAGGGTCATGATATTGAATTGGGACCTGGCATTGACCTATTAAAATACCTCAGTTTTTTAAAAAGTCTTTGAAGCTATTTTTTTTGCCTCTCCAAGGGGTGCACGCCCCAAAGTTTAGAAAGAAATAGTCATTGTGACACTAAAACTGTATGCATTTTTCACAAAATATTACTTCTTGACAGCTTACTCAGAGGCCCCAAGTACAGTACATGCTCACAACATGATGGGCAGATGCCAAGTGTGTGTGTGTGTGTTGTGCGACCTGAGGCGGAAAACTTCCTCTCAGAATCTCAATGTGGCTTTAGACCATTACGTGGCACTACTGACATGACCTTTGCTGCCCGTCAGATACAGGAAAAGTGCATAGAATAGAGTAGTGACCCGTACTTGGCTTTCATCGACCTAACCAAGGCCTTCGACTCGGTCAACAGGGAAGACCTCCGGTGAACCCTCAGCCGTTTTGGCTGCCCACCAAAATCGCCATTGAGAAGCAACTCCACGATGGCATGAACTGCAGTGTCCTGCACAATGGCACCCAGTTTGAATTCTTCCGCATCCAAACGGGGGTTAAACAAGGGTGTGTACTGGTACCAACTCTGTTTTCCACTTTCTTGGCTGCCTTCCTTACTCGTGCCAGCGCCAATTTAGCCGGCGGGGTGGACATCCACCACCGGATGAAGGATCTTTACAACATAAGATGACTCCAGGCAGAAACAAAGGTGTCGACAGCTTCCATTACTGAGCTTCAGTATGCAGATGACCTCACTCCTGTCGCTCACACTGAACGCAACCTACAGGAGATCCTGAACACCTACGCAGATGCGTATGCACACTTCGGCCTTGAGGTGAATGTACGTAGTAAGACTCAGATTCTCTTTCAACCTGCCCCTGGTTCAGCCACACCTCCACCATCAATCCAGCTTTACGGTACTACCCTCTGTGATGTTACCCACTTTCAGTATCTCGGCTCCCACCTTTCCACCACCGCGGACATCAATGAAGAGATTCAGCATCGAATCAGATGTGCATCTCAAGCCTTTGGCAGACTCCAAAACCGTGTCTTCAGCTGTAGGGAGCTGAAATTATCTACAAAGTTACACATATATCGAGCAGTGGTACTCCCCACCGTGCTATATGGCAGCGAGACATGGATCACACATATAGGAGGCACATCACGGCACTTGAAAACTTTCACCAACGTAATCTACGTTCCATCCCCCAAGTTCGCTGGGACGACAAGAGAACAAATGCCAGTATTTTTGCTGACACCAACTGTAGAAGCATCGAGGCTACCATTATCCATGAACAACTATGCTGGACCGGCCATGTTCCCTCCTGGACGACAATAGACTGCCAAATCAGCTATTTTACATTCACCTAACGAATAGTAAACGTACGTTGGTGGGCAACTGAAAAGGTATAAGGATAGTCTTAAGACAAACCTGAAAAAATGCCAAATCGATCCCCTCACCTGGGAAACGATTACTATACACCGTAACGCTTGGAGGATCACCACACAAGAAGGTGTCAATACTTTCTATTTAGCCCAACTGCATAGCAAGGCAGACGAGCGCCAACGCCGGAAAGACGCTGCCGCCGCCCATCCCGCACTAGATGTAGCCCCCCACATGTGTAACATCTTTGATCGACCCTGCCGGTCCCGTATCGGCCTCTTTAGTCACCTCAAAACTCACCAACGTAGGTGACATTCTTAATAACTCATATCGTTGTATCATAGCTGGATGATCGTCATGCTCGATTCTGAGCGACAGGAAAATAGTAGTAGTAGTAGTAGTAATGTGTGTGTGTGTGTGTGTATGTGTGTGTGTGTGTGTGTGACTTTTGTTATTCTTACAACTTCATGAAATTTAAATCATAAATGATAAAATAAATTCCATTTCGTTTAAGATGTCCTTGTACGTTTTGACAAAAACTTCATATAGTTAGGTTAGTTGAGGTTATGGTAGGTTAGGTTAGACTTTTATAAGTTAGGTTTGATGAAGAGGTTAGTTATATGTGAATATAAGTAATGACGTGTGAACATGTGTGTTGATGCTTGAACCTAAGTATTATATTAAATGCATTAACGAGCTACTTCTTAAAGACGGTATATTCTTCTATCCATTCTTACGCTGATGATTCTACTCTTCTATCGTCTTCACATTTTTCCCTTCACCCTAATTCTCAAACTAGATCTGCTTCTAGAGCTTATATCATTTCGTTTATCAATGCGGATCTGTGCAGCATCTCCGAATGGGGAGGTAGAAACTTGGTTAAATTCAATAGTAATAAAACACAGTATTTACCAATTACGCTTTCCAAATTAGATGATCTTCCACCAATCACATTTCAGGAAGCAAAATAGATATGCTAGGCCTCACCATTTCCTCTATTATGTCATGGAAGCCACACATCCTCAACATTGCTAAAGCTACTTCCCGAAAGCTGGGAATGCTGTACAGATGCCGAAGCTACTTTACTCCTGAGCAGTTGCTTCAAGTTTATAAGGGATTCATTTGTCCTAGCATGGAGTACTGCTCTCATATCTGGGGTGGCTCTTTTTCTGTCCAGCTGTTAGATAGCGTGGAATCAAAGGCATTTCTTCTTATTTCCTCTCCTCCTTTAGTTGATAATCTCTCTTCCCTTTCTCTTTTCCGCAATATTGCATCACTCTCTCTCTTTTACAGGTACTTTTGTAACTTCCCTGTAACTTCACTGTAACTTCTTCTGAAGACTCACACTTATTTGGGAAACTTGCAGAAAATTTTTAACAAAACCATCTGTCTTAGTTCACTTCTCTGATATGGGTGGACGGATACAAGTCGTTATATGTACACACACACACACACACACACACACACATACAGGTATATATATATATATATATATATATATATATATATATATATATATATATATATATATATATATATATATATATATATATATATATATATATATATATATATATATATATATATATATATAAGCCATAAGCTCGTTGAACAGGCTTTGTGTGAAATATAACAGAGTCTAGGCCTGCTTTTAGTATCCTGGTGGTCCAGAGGTAGCGTTCTCCGGTCACAGTCATGGCTCGTGGACCGTGAGTTCGAATCCTGGCGAGTTGAGGTGTTGATTGTATGTAAAAGTCTGCGTGCTTTATTGGGCGAATGAAATATATATATATATATATATATATATATATATATATATATATATATATATATTTACTGTATACACTTGTATCTACAGAGAGGCTGGCCACTTGATCTGGATCTGAGAGCAGTGTTAGAGATACTGTTTAGATTTGCTAGGACTGAAAAGGCCTCTCAGTCTACTGCTCAGTGGTAGATCAGTAATGTGTGGTGTCCAGCTAAAGACTGCCTAGCTCTTCCTGGGCAAACCCACCCCGAGGCTAACTGACGATGACGCCACGAAGATGATGCATGGGTTCAAGTTTCTAGAAGCTTCTACCAGCCGGAAGGGTCGGTGTGAGTCAATTCCTTGGCATGAACACCTGAATCAGTGTCAGCAGCGTTACTGAAATAGCTGTCCGGAAATGGTCCGTGAATCATCCTTAATTGACGTTGCAAATATCTAACTAATCTGACTAATATATAAAATACTTGGAAGTCTACTAGTGATAATTATAATCAATGTACCTAGTTATCAAGTAAGAGTCATTAATTGAATAAGTAATGAGCTTCAAAGGTGATATCGTCATACTGAGACATCTCTGGTCGACACACTGTCTCCAGACCGTGTACGTGACTAAGGCAGCTTCGTTTGAGCAGGTTAAATAAATCCTTACTACATGCTTGCTATGAAAACATCTTTGACCCCTGTGGGTCAATGTAAAATGCATAATGAAAACTTATTAATCCATCGTGTATAATACTCTGGTTGCTATACTGGTTACAGAATAAACTAGTCTAAACTGCTTACACTTTAACGGGCAATGTTCGGTGGATTTGGCATCCTGTGTACCGTCAGCAAGGCCATGGGCCCGTAACACTCGCCTTGCCCGCGGTGCCCACCGTTTCTGTGTGGATGTTGGTCATACTTGGATAACTCGTTATAGTACATAATTCTCTCCTCACACAGCCAACTGTGGAATGTTCTGCCTTCTTCTGTGTGTCTATACTCATACAATCTGTCTCACTTCAAAGAGCTGGTTTTCCGGCATCTTCGTGGTGTAGATTAATATAGTCTTTTTCTCTTCCATTTTTAATTTCTTTTTACTCTTATTTTTTCGCCTCCTAGGCCCTGTTGCGGGTCGATACCTGTGCCCGGGTGGGCTATTCCCCGTAAAAACAAGTGAATTTGTATATTTATGGATGTGTAAATATGCGTATTGATGGGAGCAAAAAAGTGCTTAATGATGTGCTTTTATTTCTAGTTAATAAGTATAATACCCAAAACATAACACTCTGATGCACACCCCTAACATGATTGTCTGGGTAAGTACATGTTTCGTAAGTTCATGAGTTCTGAGAATATTATCTCGAACTCTGGCGTCATGACACGCAACAATGGAATGAGGGCGTCATTTTAGATCCAAGTTTGTCCGACGTCTAAACTGTATGCACTATCCATCCTTTATGGCAGAAGACATTTTGGGTAATAATATTACCAAAACAAAATTAATTTTCTTCGGGAGCTTGTGAAGAAAATGTGAAAAAATATCAGTTTCAGGAATAAATTAAATAGAATATATGTGTTTTGTATTTTGTGATAATTTGTCTGTAAATATGAACGTAATCAAATCTTACTTATATGTTTTATGATATTCACTCGGCTAGTAGTTTCGTTTTTAGTATTTGTTAATCACGTCAGAGTAAACAAAGGCAAATGGCGTAATGAAACGTGCCTGGGGATTGAACCCGGGACTACACGCTTGCGAAATAAGTATGTTGACCAATACACCATAGGTCTCCTGCAAACACACACACACACTACTACTACTACTACTACTACTACTACTACTACTTTTTTTTTTCTTAACAATGGCCTCCAGCCTCCCCCAATAGCCACACCTTCGCCACCATTTATTTACCTTAACATTAAATATCCTAATACATAAGAAGCTATCCTATCTGTGTATTTTAGTTGAGCCGCAGATCTATGCGGCATTCAGTGACTGTAGCCTCGTAGTCAATATCTGCAGCAGTTGTCGGAGTAGGGGCAAAAGCTCTCGTTCCCCTGAGGCAAAGCAAAGCCGACCGAAGGAGAGAGAAAGACTGTCGACATCTCATCCAGGCTGTAACATAACTTCTGGGCTGCTGCTTCTGTTCGAAGATCAACTCCGCGAGTCTGGCGTAGAAACATCTTGCACTTGGGCCCATCCCACCAGAGGTTGTGAACACTAGAGGAGTGAAGCTGCCTTGATCAACGTTTTGAATTCTCTCCCCATATGCCCTTCTCTTGTCGTTCTCGTTCCTCCAATGTGCAGCATCGAGAGCTAGGTTACGGTGACATGCGGCCATGGGATAAAAAATCCTGATGTCGAAGAAAGCTCGCTGTCCCCACGTCCAGAATCCTCGAGCACTGACGTCCACGCGGGCTTCGTTAGATGTGTTTTAAGTCCTGTGTTGGAAGATCTCGCCATCCAATGGAAGGAGGGTCGGTTCTACCATGACGTCCCGGCAGATTTCCTTCAACATATTTGCTGTGAGATCCCTTACCTCGTCATGCCTCATGCATATGAAGCCCCCCTTCTTGCAGACCATGGCGTAATCGCCATCATAGGAAGAGCCACACACGCATTAGGAGGGCAAACCTTCTACTGGCCAACCGTACCTTAGAGCAATGGCATCTGTAAATTCTTGTTTGTTAAGACTGAAACCATTTGCCCTTATCGGTAACGTAGTTAACCAGTTCGAGGCGCCCACCTCCTGCGCTATAGCTACTTTTCTTTTCAAATTTTCTGGAACCTGCAGCAATCGTTGCTGCAACTTTTCATTTTGGCAGTGCTGTCGATCTGTCGTAATGGACCTACGAATCTCATTTACTACTACTACAACTTTTTTTTTTTTTTTATCAAACGTGGCCTCCAGCCTCCCCAATAGCCACACCTTCGCCACCATTTATTTACCTCAATATTAAAACTACTACTACTACTACTACTACTACTACTACTACTACTACTACTACTACTTTTTTTTTTTTTATAATGGCCTCCAGCCTCCCCCAATAGCCACACCTTCGCCACCATTTATTTACCTTAATATTAAATATCCTAATACATAAGCAACTATCCTATCTGTGTTAAATTAGTTGAGCCGCAGATCGATGCGGCATTCGGTGACTGTAGCCTCATAGTCGATATCTGCAGCAGTTGACGGAGTAGGGGCAGAAGCTCTCGTTCCCCTGAGGCAGAGCAAAGCCGACCGAAGGAGAGAGAAGGACAGTCGACATCTCATCCAGGCTGTGACATAACTTCTGGGCTGCTGCTTCTGTTCGGAGATCAGCTCCGCGAGTCTGGCGTAGAAACATCTTGCGCTTGGGCCCATCCCACCAGAGGTTGTGAACACTAGCGGAGTGAAGCTGCCTTGATCGACATTTTGAATTCTCTCCCCATATGCCCTTCTCTTGTCGTTCTCGTTCCTCCTATGTGCAGCATCGAGAGCTAGGTTACGGTGACAAACGGCCATGGGATCAAAAATCCTGATGTCGAAGAAGGCTCGCTGTCCCCGCGTCCAGAATCCTCGAGCACTGACGTCCACACGGGCTTCGTTAGATGTGTTTGAAGTCCTGTGTTGGAGGATCTCGCCATCCAGTGGAAGGAGGGTCGGTTCTACCATGACGTCCCGGCAGGTTTCCTTCAACATATTTGCTGTGAGATCCCTTACCTCGTCATGCCTCATGCATATGAAGCCCCCCTTCTTGCAAACCATGGCGTGATCGCCATCATAGGAATAGCCACACACGCATTGGGAGGGCAAACCATCTACTGGCCAACCGTACCTTAGAGCAATGGCATCTGTAAATTCTTGTTTGTTAAGGCTGAAACCATTTGCCCTTATCGGTAACGTAGTTAACCAGTTCGAGGCGCCCACCTCCTGCGCTATAGCTACTTTTTTTGTCAGATTTTCTGGAACCTGCAGCAATAGTTGCTGCAACATGTCATTTTGGCAGTGCTGCCGATCTGTTGTAATGGATCTACGGATCTTATTAACTTCGCTGGTGTCCACTTCCCCTGTTGCATTCTGGGCTATTATGTGGTCAGTGAGGGCTGCCGTGAGCTTAAGTGAATTTTGATGTTCAGAGTCAGCAATCTCCTCTGGATTAGTTAGTCCCATCCCTCCCAGTCTTGGTGGAAGTGCAAGAAGTGTTCTTTCTACTGGGGTTAAGTCGTGGTGTTTCACTAGTTTGGGAATGAACTTGACACTGATTGCTTCTTCCAAAGGGTGGAGGAGGGGTCGGATCTCAGGGATGGTACGCATCAGGTAGTTCCAACGATGCTTGACTCCATGTGTGAATGCTGCAAAGGCCGCATGTGGCTCTGTGTTAGCAATCTCCGATAGAGCATGGATTTCGCTAACCCACTCGTTCACCTTTCCCCCTACGTACTGGGTCTTGAAGTCCGTAGTGCCAATTACTGCGCCTAGATGTCTTTGGCCGTCCTTAGTTATTTTGACCTCACTTTCGCCGAAAACCTCCACAGCCCGATCATAATGATCTGGCTTCACGATGAGGAAGGATTTGCTGGCGTTTGGGTGGTACCCTATTTGTGGACCTCGCGATGTTACCAGGTCCCACCACTTTTTGATGTCCTCCACTTTTCCTGCTCCTGTGAGGTCATCAGCATATGCCACTTGTTTGACCCCAGTTGTTTCATACTTTATTTCTTGTTGGAGCACTGATAGGCCTATTGCATACATTGCCATTGCAACGGGGTCTCCCTGTGTTGTTCCCTCGGTCGACTGTAGGATGGTATCACCTCGTAGAGCCTTGTTGTTTACTACGTAGAGGTCTGAAGGATTCCTATACGAATTTTCAACATACATCGCAAAGCTAGGACACTTGATCTTGATGTTGTGCAGTGCCGCCTTGCGGTTAAGTATGTTGAATGCGTTTGAAGCATCCACCAGGAGAACGGCCTCACAATCACGCTGCTCAAATATCAATCTCATGGCGTGAATGGCCGCCTCCCCACCAGCCTGGTGGCCAGCACACACTTGTAGGTTCCCTGCTGCTGCCCTGACATCATCCTTTACCACCTCCATTATACACTTTCCGATGATCCGCCTCAGCACTTCCCCCACTACTACTACTACTTTTTTTTTTAAACGTGGCCTCCAGCCTCCCCAATAGCCACACCTTCGCCACCATTTAATTACCTTAATATTAAATATCCTAATACATAAGCAGTTATCCTATCTGTGTTAAATTAGTTGAGCCGCAGATCTATGCGGCATTCAGTGACAGTAACCTCATAGTCAATATCTGCAGCAGTTGTCGGAGTTGGGGCAGAAGCTCTCGTTCCCCTGAGGCAGAGCAAAGCCGACCGAAGGAGAGAAAAGGACAGTCGACATCTCATCCAGGCTGTAACATAACTTCTGGGCTGCTGCTTCTGTTCGGAGATCACCTCCGCGAGTCTGGCGTAGAAACATCTTGCACTTGGTCCCATCCCACCAGAGGTTGTGAACACTAGAGGAGTGAAGCTGCCTTGATCAACGTTTTGAATTCTCTCCCCTGGCCTTCTCTTGTCGTTCTCGTTCCTCCTATGTGCAGCATCGAGAGCTAGGTTACGGTGACATACGGCCATGGGATCAAAAATCCTGATGTCGAAGAAAGCTCGCTGTCCCCGCGTCCAGAATCCTCGAGCACTGACGTCCACACGGGCTTCGTTAGATGTGTTTGAAGTCCTGTGTTGGAAGATCTCACCATCCAATGGAAGGAGGGTCGGTTCTACCATGACGTCCCGGCAGATTTCCTTCAACATATTTGCTGTGAGGTCCCTTACCTCGTCATGCCTCATGCATATGAAGCCCCCCTTCTTGCACACCATGGCGTGATCACCATCATAGGAAGAGCCACACACGCATTGGAAGGGCAAACCTTCTACTGGCCGACCGTGCTCTATAACAATGGCATCTGTAAATTCTTGTTTATTAAGACTGAAACCATTTGCCCTTATCGGTAACGTAGTTAACCAGTTCGAGGCGCCCACCTCCTGCGCTATAGCTACTTTTTTTTCTAATTTTCTGGAACCTGTAGGAACAGCTGTTGCAACTTATCATTTTGGCAGTGCTGTCGATCGGTCGTAATGGACCTACGAATCTTATTTACTTCACTGGTATCCACTTCCCCTGTTCCATTCTGGGCTATTATGTGGTCCGTGAGGGCTGTCGTGAGCTTAAGTAAATTTTGATGTTCAGTGGCAGCAATCTCCTCTGGATTTGTTAGTCCCATCCCTCCCAGTCTTGATGGAACTGCAAGAAGTGCTCTTTCTGCTGGGGTTAAGTCAGGGTGTTTCACTAATTTAGGAATGAAATTGACACTGATAACTTCTTCCAGAGGGTGGAGGAGGGGTCCGATATCAGGGATAGTACGCATCAGGTAGTTCCAACGATGCTTGACTCCATGGGTGAATGCAGCAAAGGCCGCATGTGGCTCTGTGTTAGCAATCTCAGACAGAGCTTGGATTTCACTAACCCACTCATTCACCTTTCCCGCTAAGTACTCGGTCTTGAAGTCCGTAGTGCCAATTACTGCGCCCAGATGTCTTTGGCCGTCCTTAGTTATTTTGACCTCACTTCCGCCAAAAACCTCCATTGCCCGTTCGTAATGTTCTGGCTTCACTATGAGGAAGGACTTGCTGGCGTTTGGGTGGTACCCTATTTGTGGACCTCGCGATGTTACCAAGTCCCACCACTTTTTGATGCCCTCCACTTTTCCTGCTCCTGTAAGGTCATCAGCATATGCCACTTGTTTGACCCCCGTTGCTTCAAATTTTATTTCTCGTTGGAGTACTGATAGGCCAATTGCATACATTGCCATTGCAACAGGGTCCCCCCTGTGTTGTTCCCTCGGTTGACTGTAAGATGGTATCACCTCTTAGAGCAGTGATTCCCAACGTGGGGCCTACGCCCCACTGGGGGGCAATTCAATAATAATAGGGGGGCAATATGAAAAATATAGTAATATAAAAAAAAAAAATTATTTTACCCTATATGGGTAAAAATTATAAATTTATAGGGTAAAATTGTAATTACAACCTAGCTGAGCACAACAGCTTGTGCAATCTAGTCAAGTGTTCACCCACTAATGTTATCGTGCATCTGGCACCAGCTATATGCGTGGCTTCTGACTTGTTTAACTTTGCAGTTCTTCATCTGCTGTCAAGGAAGAAGGTGAGTTTTAGTCAGCTGCTCAACGCTCCCACTGAAGCTAAAAAAAACAGAGGAAACTAACTACAACCAAATTAAATGTGCACAATAAAGCATGGAAGCAGTATTGAATTAAACACAAATGCAAGTTTCATGTTGATATAGTTATCTGTCTCTGTTTTTTAGCTTCACTGAGAGGGCTGGTTAAAATGCTTTTCATTATGATTATTGATCTTGTTATTCTCTGAAAATAATGTATAAAAATAATCATTCATTGATCTTGTCACAGTAACATTAATCTAAAACTGTGAATATAAAGCTCAATATTTACTTGAAATGGCAACTGCATATTGACATTGTGCCTTGTATGTTACAGAAGTTAGATATTAAATTTATTTTCCTAAGTATATAAATATTTTATTTTCACTTTTCAGTTACCCCCATGATGCATAAAATGAACAGTGTGCACGCCAAAAAAAAAGTTCGCCAGTATTCAGATGAGTACTTGCTGTTTGGGTTCATACCAGCGACTCATGATGAAAGGTTGCCTTTTTGTCTGTTGTGCCACCAATGTTTGACTAATGAATCCATGAAGAGAGGTCGTCTCGAAAATCATTTGAAGGCAAAACACAGTATTCATGTTAATTCAAAACTGGAGTATTTTAAATCCCTAAAGGAGAAGTTTGAAAAAAGATCAACAATAAATTCATTGTTCTCTGCAAGAAGTGCAAGCAAGGATCGTGGTCTTGAGGCTAGTTATGAAATTTCTCTTCTCATAGCAAAATGTGGCAAAAATCATACAATAGGGGAGAATTTGATTAAGCCCGCAATATCAACTTTTCTGAAAGTAGTTCTTAAAACAGATGACCAAGATCTCAAAAGCATGCCGCTCAGTAATAATACTGTTAGTAGCAGGATTGATGAAATGAGTTGTGATGTAGAAGTACAACTTGTTGAAAAATTAAAATATACAAATTTTTCAATACAGTTGGACGAATCAACTGTAAGAGATAGTGAAGCTCTGTTAATGGCCTATGTAAGATATGTTGATAATGGAGAATTTATTGAGGATATGTTATTTTGCGAAGCATTAGAAACCACCACTATTGCAATTGATATATATAAGAAATTAAAAACATATTTAGATGATAAGCAGATACCAATGGAGAACATTATATCTTGTGCTGCAGACGGTGCTACAGTGATGATGGGCAAGAAAAATGGAGTTTTAAAATTATTGAAAGACGACAATCCCCAAATGTTGTTAGTGCATTGTGTTATTCATGGACAGAATTTAGTTTCCAAAAAAGTTTCCCCTGTTCTAAACGAGACATTGAATGCAGTTATAAAATGCATCAACACTACAAAAGCTAATGCCAAATGTGAGCGTCTTTTCAAACAATTTTGCAAGGATCAAAATGCAGACTATGTAAGATTATTACTTCATACTGATGTAAGGTGGTTATCAAAGGGGAATTGCCTGAAAAGATTGATGGAATTATTTGATATTCTTAGTGAGTTCTTGGATGACAAACCTTATATGACTCTGTTACTGACAGTTGATGGTAAAGCACTTGTCAGTTATTTAGCAGATATATTTGAAAAACTCAATGTCTTAAATAAGGAGCTCCAAGGAACAAATATGACTCTTGTTAATTCAAAGGCCAAGATATTTGGCTTTATATCATTTCTGGAATTATCCCAAGAAAATATTTCTGTCAAAAAATTTGAACAATTTTATTGGCTGAATAAATGTGAGGTAACAGATGCTACTTGTCTTGTTATTGTGGAGCACTTAAAAATAATGGTAAGCGATTTCAACTTCAGATTTTCTGATTTGAAAGAAATTAATTATCCATCTTGGATGACTCAGCCATTGCTAGTGGATCTGTCAGATGTAACCATGGAGTATCAAGGAGAACTTTCAGAATTACAAAATGATGACTCGATTAAAGCCCTGTTCAAAATAAAAGGAACAATGATGTGGCTCTGTGAAGAAACACAAGCTAAATATCCAAATACAAGTAGTTTGGCAAGAAAACTACTGTTACCATTCCCATCGTCATACTTAGTGGAATGTGGATTTAGTGCTGTGAATGACTTATTACTGAAGAAAAGAAACCGACTGGATATCACTAAACGAGGCGACTTGAGATTGAAATTAACAAAATTTCTGCCTCGGATAAAATCTCTTTGCAGTAGACATCTGGCTCAAGGGTCTCATTAATTGATTGTAATTGAATTTATTTAATCTGATGGTAGATATGTTATACACATTATAAAATGGATTTTATTTGATTAAATTTCAAGTTAAACCCTTTAGTTTTATTTGAAAGATACAATTTTTTATGTTATACTTCTTCAAAACTGATATTGTTATATCATACTAAACAATTAACGGGTGGGGGACATGAAGAAATTTGTGATAAAAAAGTGGGGCATGGTACTAAAATGGTTGGGAACCACTGTCTTAGAGCCTTGTTGTTTACTATATAGAGGTCTGATGGATTCCTATACGAATTTTCAACATACATTGGAAAGCTTGGACACTTGATCTTGATGTTGTGCAGTGCAGCCTTGCAGTTAAGTATGTTGAATGCGTTTGAAGCATCCACCAGGAGAACGGCCTCACAATCACGCTGCTCAAATATCAATCTCATGGCGTGAATGGCGGCCTCCCCGCCTACTACTACTACTACTTTGCTGTCACTCAGAATAGGGTATGACAATCATCCAGCTATGATACAATGATATGAGGTATTCAGGACGTCACCTTCGTTGGTGAATTCTGAGGTGACTCGAGAGGTCAATATGTGACCGACAGGGCCGTCCACAGATGTTGCACGTGTGGAGGGCTACATCTAGTGCAGGAGGGGCGGCAATAGCGTCTTTCCGCCGCTGGCGCTTCTCTGCCTCGGTATGCAATCGGGCTAACTCGAAAGTATTGACACCTTTTAGTGTGGTGCTCCTCGAAGCGTTACAGTGTGGAGTGATCATCTCGCAAGTGAGGGTGTCGATTTGGCATTTTTTCAGGTTTGTCTTAAAACTATCATTGTACCTTTTCCGTCGTCCGCAAGCGTTACGTTTCCCATTCGCTAGGTGACTATAAGGTAGCTGCTTTGATAGTCTACTGTTTTCCATTCGGATAACATGGCCAGTACAGCGTAGTTGTTCATGGATAATGGTAGCTTCGAAGCTCCTACAGTTAGTGTCAGCGAGAACACTGGCATTTGTTCCCTTTATTACGAACCACGCCATCTATTGTGTCATGATCTAACTACCCAGCACTACCGAGCAACGCCATCTAGGGACGCGACCCGAGTATGACTAGTCTTAGTCACCACTCCGGGTTTCCTTTCTCCATATCCTGGTTGTTGCGTCACCTCCTCCAACTCTTCCTCATCAGCTCCGGATCGAGGAGAGCTCAGTTCACTCTGGGAAGTGACCACACTTGGATTACCTATCCTATAAACCTACGGCACAGTGACTACCTACCATCTTCTTCAATACTCAGCCCTACTCGTCAGACACTTCAGCACCGCACTTGAGTATTGTAACCCTATATTACCTCCCACCTCCACTTGCTTCAGATTGTTGTATGTTGTATAAATATGTATATACTGTTAAGCCAATGTTGCGTATGTTTAGGTTAAGTATGTTTAATGGTAAACTATAGAAAGCTGGATATTTTGTTAAGGAATTTATTGTACTTTATTATACACAACAAAAACTCACATCCTTTGTCTACCCTTTTATAGTCCGATTGTCTTTGTTTGTTTAGTTTTTTTTTTGGTTGCCTGTTGGGATCTGGGTAGACTTTTAACTATATTCTAAACCAGTTTCTAAATCCCCAACTCGTAACACCTTGTTTTCCCAGCGAACTCGGAGATAGAATGTAGAGTATGTTCGTGAAAGTTTTCAAGTGCCTTGAGGTGCCTCCTCCATGTGACCTTTGTCTCGCTGCCATATTGCAGGATGGGGAGGACTACTGCTCGATATACGTGTAACTTTATAGATAATTTCAGCTCCCTACAACTGAAGACACGGGTATGGAGTCTGCCAAAGGCTTGAGATGCACATCTGATCTGATACTGAATCTCTTCATCGATGTCTACGGTGGTGGACGGGTAGGAGCCGTGATACTGAAAGTGGGTAATATTAGAGAGGGTAGTACCGTTAAGCTGGATGGATGGCGGAGGTGTAGTTGAACCAGGGGTAAGCTAAAAGAGAATCTGAGTCTCATGTACATTCACTTCAAGACCAAAGTGAACAAATGCATCTGTGAAGGTGTTCAGGATATCCTGTAATTCGCGTTCAGTGTGAGCGACACAGGTGAGGTCGTCTTCCTACTTAAGTTCAGTAATGGAAGCTGTCGACACCTTTGTTCCTGCCTGGAGTGGAGTCGTCTTTTGTTGAAAAGTTCCTTCATCCGGTGGTGGATGTCAACCCCGCCGGCTATATTGGCAAGGCACGAGTAAAGAAGGCAGCCAAGAAAATGGAAAAGAGATTTCGTGCCAGTACACATCCTTGTTTTACCCCTGTATGGATGGGGAAAAACTCAGACTGGGTGCCATTGTGCAGGACACTGCCGTTCATGCTATCGTGGAGTTGCCTCACAATGGCGACGAATTTTGGTGGGCAGCCAATATGGCTGAAGTTCCGCCAGAGGGAAGAAGTTTGTTTAGGAGGACTCAAGCGATAATCTTGCCAGCTACGGATAGCAGCGAGACCCTGCGGTAGTTGCCACAGTTGGATCGGTCTTCCTTGTTCTTATAAATATTGACGATGGAGGCGTCTTTAAGAGCTTGGGGATATCCTCCTTTCCCCATATATTCTCCAGGAGACAGTGGGGACGGCTGGTAAGCACAGATCCTACTGCTTTATACACCTAGGCTGGGATTCCATCAGGCCCTGAGGCTTTGTTATTTTTCATCTGTTTGATGGCAGTAGCTACCTCAACCAGGGATGGAGGATAGCTGAGGTGGGTTAGCTCTGGATGCTGAGGGACCTGCTGGGTAGTCAGGACATCCACATTGGTGTTTCGGTTGAGCAGTGAATGATAGTAGTCTTTCCAGCACTGAAGGATGCCTTCATCATCTTTAGTTAGAGAGTTACCGTTGGATGAGCTGAGGTGTCTGAAGTGATTGGCTCATAAAATGTTTTAGTGGAATTGCAAATTCGCTCATCTTGTGCTGATATGCGAATTTTTGTGTTTCACAAGCTTTATTTTTAAGCCAGTCATTCTTAATATTGTGAAGTTCTTGCTGGGCCGCTGCTTTATTCTTGCGGACGATATCAGCTTTGGTCTGAGACTGTGGGTCGTTCTGCCAGTCGGTTAAAGCAGCACGTTTATCAACAAGGAGTACAAAGATTGCCGGGTCACTTTCGTGAAACCAGTCCTGGTGAATTCTTTCGATCTGGCCGAGGGTCTCTCTGCAGGTTTTTGTTTTAAGAACATAAGAAAATAAGGCGTCTGCAATAGGCCGGTTTGCCTGTGCATGGCTGCTCCTGTCGAGAGTTATAACCGCTCTCTATCATCCATGACTCTATCTAGCCTCCATTTAAAACTTTCCAGCGTTCCAGCACTTACTACAAAGTTGCTAAGCTTGTTCCACTCGTCCGCCACCCTATTTGTGAACCAGTTCCATCCTATCTCCCTCCTAAACCTAAACTTATCCAACTTAAATCCGTTGCTGCGAGTCCTATCCTGCTCGGATACTATAAGAACTTTATCTATATCTCCTTAATTGATTCCTTTCACCCACTCTTCGTCCTTCTAGGGAATGCAAATTTAGTTTATTTAACCTATCTTGATATGGAAGGTTTCTAAGTCCCGGAATCATTTTCGTCATTCTTCGCTGCACCGACTCCAGTGAATTGATATCCATTCTATAATAAGGGCACCAGAGCTGAATCGCAAAATCGAGGTGCGGCCTGACTAGAGCAAGATATAGTTGCAATAAGACCTCTGCACTCTTATTACTTACACTTCTAGATGTAAAACCTATTTCACAAGTCGACTTCTCTAGGTTGATGTTGTTAAGGCTGCATACATTGACAGTATTTGTTCTTCCAATATTAAAGTACGCTGCACTTGCTGGTGTTGAATTTCATTTGCCATTCTACTAACCACTCCTGCAGTTTATTTAAATCCTCTTGTAGTGCACTTGCATCCTTCCCTGAATTAATCGGCCGCCCTATTTTGGTGTCATTCGCAAACTTGCTTATGTAACTGCTGATCCCAGTATCTAGATCGTTTATGTAGAATATGAACAAGAGTGGGCCCAGTACTGACCCCTGAGGAACCCCACTGGTTACACAGCTCCACTCAGATTTAACACCATCTAAGCTGCCCCTCTGTGTTCTATCGGTGAGTCATGATTTTATCCAATTTAAAATTTTCCCCTCGATACCATGATCCTTAACTTTTCTCAGAAGCTGCTGATGCGGAACTCTGTCAAACGCTTTGATAAGTCTAAGTAAATAACATCGTAATTTTCGTCAAGAATATCCCATTCAGCACTGGGATTTGGGTTGTTTGTTGTCGGGTTGTTTATCAGCCCATGTTCGAGCTGCTCCCTGAAAACATGGGCTACCACTGGACCCTCCAGATGCTTAATGTTAAAACCTTTTCTGGAGGCTTTTTGGGGACACACACACATTAAAGAAAAATCATTATTACAGTATGCATGTCATCACGTACCCCTGTTAGAGTCATCGTTTTTCCCACAAAATATTTTGAAATATACTTTACGATGGAATTTTTCCTATTTCTCAAAATACCCCACTTAACATTTTCACACAACTGGCGTGGAATTAATAAAAAGGGTGTTGAGTAATTCATAGGTCTATAATTGGATAACTAAATTAAATGAAAAATTAAAGGGAATGAGACATATAATATTTAACATATATATATATATATATATATATATATATATATATATATATATATATATATATATATATATATATATATATATATATATATATATATATATATATATATATATATATATATATACATATATATTTTTTTTTATAAAATCACACAGGCAAAAGGGAAACAATGGAGCACCTTAGCTTTCGTCTTTATTCAAGACATCTTCAGAGGCAACTGAATTACATGGACAGGGAGAGGCTTAAGAACACACGGTGATCTTATAAAACATGAGGTCAGGTCATAAACATGACATCCACTAATCCGCACACCAACACCACCACACACGAAGAGGAGCTTAAGAGAAAGTGCAACGTGACTAGTCAAGTTAAGTCAGGTCAAAAATATGGGAACCACTAATCATCTATCCTAAATCTTACTCCAATGCTTTAAAAGCATTTTTAACCTTGGGCCACTGACAAATATATTTGTGTAACATATTTTCAGTTTTGTGCTGACCATTACTAAGGTTTATAGAATTTAATTCCCTAATCAACCAGAGGTCTTTCTGTGACACGTGACGATTTGTACACTTCTAAGCTGTTTTCCCAATCCATGGGATGATTATTGTTCCTAACATGAACGAACAGTGCACTGCTTTCAGATGCTGTTCTGATATTGTACTTGTGCTGTTTAATTCTGAGTTGCAATGCTTTCCCAGTCTGTCCTACATAATTTCCATTTTAGTTGCTACATGGAATGCAATAAACACTTTCATTTACATTCAAGGTTGGGCTATTCTTGATTAATAGTAGAGTCATATTTAAAAACAACGTTAATATTTAATAATTTAAGGGACTGAACTAACGGGACAAATTCATTGCGATAAGGTAGTCAAAATATTCTTAAATGTAAGAATTTGCCTGGTTTGAGCAGAATGAAAGGATTTTTTAGCCCTTTTAACATAAGAACATAAGAATGGAGGGAACTGCAGCAGGCCTATTGGCCCATACTGGGCAGTCCCGTTTACACCCAACCCCTATTGCTCATATAAGCATCCAACCTATGTTTGAAGCTATTCAGCGTATTCGAGTTAATGAGGATATTTGGTAACTTGTTCCATTCATCCTCTACTCTGTTTCCAAACCAGTGTTTACCTATTTCACGCCTAAATCTAAATTTGTCTAATTTAAAACCATTGTTACGAGTTCGCTCCTGGTTGGATAGTATGAGTACCTTTGTAATGTCCCCTTTCTTTAGCCCTGACTTCCACTTATACACCTCTATCAGGTCGCCCCTCGCTCTACGTCTCTCGAGGGAGTGCAAATTAAGACGCTTTAACCTGTCTCTATGCTCAAGGTTCCTAATGCCCGGGATTAGTCTTGTCATTCTCCTCTGAATTCTTTCCAAGGATTCTATATCCATTCTGTAATAAGGTGACCAGAACTGAACTGCGTAACCCAGGTGTGGTCTCACAAGCGCAAGATACAAGGGATTCTATCAAATGTATCAAACTAAAACACGAGAAAAGATTGGGCCAATACAGTCAGATACCGGCGAGCTAGCTGATAGCGACGGAGAAATGAGCAATAATCTGAATAAATATTTGTCAACAGTTTTCACCACCGAAAATTTAAACATGATACCCGAGGCACCGACTCTATTCAGAGATAGTGAAGAAAACAAATTAAGCGAGATAGTAGTGACTAGTAACGATGTTATTAAGCAAATAGACAAAATAAAGCCTAATAAGCCACCTGGTCCAGATGAGATATTTGCCAGAGTATTACAGGAATGTAAGGAAGAGTTTAGTGTGCCCTTAGCAAAGTTGTTTAACATGTACTTAAAAACAGGTGTAGTACCAGAATCCTGGAGGATAGCGAATGTTATACCGATTTTCAAGAAGGGGGATAGATCACTATCCTCTAACTACCGTCCAATCAGTCTAACATCAATTGTAGGCAAATTACTGGAATCAATCATTTCAAACTCTATTCGAAACCACCTGGAGAAGCACAAATTGATCAATGATTCCCAGCATGGCTTCACAAGCGGGCGTTCATGTCTAACTAATCTATTAACATTCTTTTCATCAGTTTTCGAATCGGTGGACGAGGGGCACAATTATGATGTGGTATATTTCGACTTTAGCAAAGCCTTCGACAGAGTCCCCCACGAAAGACTAATAAGAAAGGTAGAAGCACATGGCATTAAAGGTAATATTTTAAAATGGATTAGGGCGTGGTTACAGGACAGGAAACAGCGAGTGAGTATTAACGGCACTAAATCCGATTGAAGCAACGTCACTAATGGAGTTCCTCAAGGCTCAGTACTTTGACCATTATTATTTATTATATACATAAACGACATAGATATCAGCATAGACAGGAACATAAGTAAATTTGCTGATGACACTAAAATAAGATGTGTAATTAAATCTGACGAGGACTCCGCAAAACTATAGGAAGAACTAAAAAAAAATTTCGAATAGTCTGAAAAATGGCAGATGAAATTCAATGTGGACAAATGTAAAGTACTCAGTATAGGAGACGTAAACAGGGAAACCAGTTACCAGATGAACAACGATGCCATTGAGAAATCCGACTGCGAGAGAGATTAAGGAGTAATGATAAGTAGGAATCTTAAGCCAAGTAAACACTGTGTTTTTGCTCGTAGCAAGGATAATAAAGTACTTGGGTTCATACAAAGGAGTGTTAGTTACAAGACTAGCGAGGTCATCTTAAGATTATATCTTGTGCTTTTGCGACCTCACCTGGATTACGCAGTGCAGTTCTGGTCACCATATTACAGAATGGATATAGAATCCTTGGAAAGAATCTAGAGGAGAATGACAAGACTAATCCCGGGCATTAGGAACCTTGAGTACAGAGACAGGTTAAAGCGTCTTAATTTGCACTCCCTCGAGAGACGTAGAGTGAGGGGCTACATGATAGAGGTGTATAAATGGAAGTCAGGGCTAAACAAAGGGGACATTACAAAGGTACTCAAACTATCCAACCAGGAGCGAATTCGCAACAATGGTTTTAAATTAGACAAATTTAGATTTAGGCGCAAAATTGGTAAACACTGGTTTGGAAACAGAGTAGTGGATGAATGGAACAAGTTCCCAAATATCATCATTAACTCGAATACGCTGGATAGCTTCAAACATAGGTTGGATGCTTATATGAGCAATAGGGGTTGGGTGTAAATGGGACTGCCTAGTAAGGGCCAATAGGCCTGCTGGAGTTTCCTCCATTCTTATGTTCTTACTCTGTCGATCAGTATATGGACAGTATGCGCAAGGTTACAAAACACTTGGGAAGTACACGATGTAAGCATGGAGAACAAGCAACGCCGGATATTGTGCAAGGCAAAGATGTGTCACACTACTGAGAAAAAAATACAACTTGAGTACATTTTCGGTACAAGGAAAGGTCGTCTACGTGAGTTCAGAATCAAGAAAGAAATGACTGAGCTTATGAACATTACATTCACTTATACTATCAGTTCAATAGAAATAAAGAAATTTTAAAGATAAAATCTCACAGGGAAAAGGGAAACAATGGAGAACCTTAGCTTCCGTTTTTATTCACCACATCTTCAGAGGCAACTGAATTACAAGGACTGAGAGAGGGCTTACTGTATGTACACAGGGTGACCTTACATAACATGAGGTCAGGTCAAAAAACATGACATCCACTAATCTACACATCAACCACACAGCAAACATAAGGAGAGGTTATAAGAGCGGGCGACATAACTAGTCATATCACGTCAGGTTATGTAAGGTCACCCTGTGTACATGCTCTCTCTCAGTCAATGTAATTCTGTTGCCTCTGAAGATGTCTTGAATGTATACATGACGACTTACACCGTGATAATACCCTAAAATTATCCACTTCTAACAAAGAGTCGTCTTCATCTATTAGTAAAAGATCGGTTGATACATCCAGAGTAAACAGTGTGTCATCAGAGTATAATGGGAAAGGTTCTACATGCCATGCATTAATTTGCTTTGCACTAGCATAGTTACGTGCATGAGGAAAGCATAGTGCGTGAGAGTTGACTCTAACAGAAGGATATACTATTCTGCCTCTTGATCATCGAAAATTGGAGTTAAAAGATAACTCGTCTTGGCTATTTGTAAGGCTTCAAGAAGAATTTTCACATACACATGCTGTGCATCCACTCGCCCTAAGCCTGCATAAACCATACTTGCAAACAGTTCGTTTTTGTTAATATATACAGCTCGAGCTGAAGTTTTCGTAGCATGCAACATGCATGGAAAAAGAAATGAATCATTCCAGTGTAGGCACTGAATTCATGAAATTATAAAAAATGAAAAATAAATTATTAGACTCAGAAATATTTTCGTGTTAATATCATTGTAGAATGTTAGGAACATTATTATATACGTTTCGCAGAACGTAGTTTTAAACAATAAGCGTCAGGTACACTGGATGTATTTGACGTGTTTGTTGCGGAATGAATCTGAATGGACCTTTTTAAGTCTGCCCGCATGCACAACATCTGAAGTTTGTGAGATTGGCTTCAAAATTGTAAATTTGTTGCACGCTTCTTTAGCAATAATGCGGAATGGTCCGTCAAACTTAAGAACATAAGAAAATAAGGAGTCTGCAATAGGCCGGTTGGCCTGTGCATGGCAGCTCCTGTCGAGAGTTACTACCACTCTCTATCATCCATGAATCTATCTAGCCTCCTTTTGAAACTTTCCAGAGTTCCAGCACTTACTACAAAGTTGCTAAGCTTGTTCCACTCGTCCACCACCCTATTTGTGAATAGTTTCTTCCTATCTCCCTCCTAAACCTAAACTTATCCAACTTAAATCCGTTGCTCCGAGTCCTATCCTGCTCGGATATTATAAGAACTTTATCTATATCCCCTTTATTGATTCCTTTCACCCACTTAAATACTTCTATCATATCTCCCCGAACTCTTCGTCTTTCTAGGGAATGCAAGTTAAGTTTCTTTAACCTATCCTGATATGGAAGGTTTCTAAGTCCCGGAATCATTTTCGTCATTCGCTGCTGGGTGAAAGCTTGGACTTTCGTTCAGGTTCTCGCACCATAACAGCATCGCCTATTTCTAACATGACAGGCTTAGCTTGTTTATGTTGCTTGTATATCATTTCAGCGCGTGACGCTGCTAAATGTTTACGTACTTGGCCATGAATATCCGTGAATACGTTGATTTACCTGGAAGCGAAATCGTCCACATTATAGACTGGGCATGGCTTGTCTGTAAGTACGTCATACGGTAGACGCTTGTCTATGACGTAAACATTATAATAGGGTGATTTGCCTGTAGAGCTGTTGATCGACCCATTAATAGGTGCGGCAACTTGCGGCAACCGATCTTCCCATGCATAGTGCATTTGAATTACTATTGGACAAAGAATTTCTAGGATTTTGCGAAAGGTTATTTCAACAAGGCCATTACCCTGTGGATGATTGGCTGCGATAAAACTTTGTTGGATGTCGTATTGTCGACATATTTGCGCTACAAGTTGGTTCTTGAACTCTAATCCGCTGTAGGAGAGAAGAACCTTGGGCGTGGTGAAAGGACATATGAGGTGAATAATTAAGGCATAAGCCACAGATTCGGCTGTTAAAACTTCAGTGGGACTAAAATCACAAATCTAGAAAAATGATCCACACACACAAGGACGTACGAGGATCCTTGATGACTAATCGGGATTTGTAACAAGTCGACAGCGACTGTGTCAATCGGACGTTCTGATGTAGGATTTTTTTTTTTACGGGAATTAGCCCACTCGGGCACAGGTCAAACGACCCACAACGGGGCCTGGGGGCGAAAAAAAAAGAACAGAAAGAAATTGAAAATAGAGAACAAAAAGGTTATTTTGTGTTAATCAACACCACGAAGATGCCGGAAAACCAGCTTTTTAAAGTGAGACAGTTTGTATAAGTATGGAAACACAGAAGAAGGCAGAGCATTCCACAGTTTGGCTGTGTGAGGAAAGAAGGAGGTACTATAACGGATTATTCTCGTGTGACCGACATCCACAGAGAAACTGTGGGCACCGCTGGCAAGACGTGTGTTACGAGCCCACGGCCTTGCCGGCGGTACACAGGATGCCAAATTCACCGAACATTGCCCGTTAAAGTACCTATAACAGAGAGAGAGTGAAGCAACATTGCGGCGAAGAGAAAGGGAAGAGAGATTGTCGACTAAAGGAGGAGAGTCAATAAGACGAAATGCCTTTGATTCCACCCTATCTAACAGTTGGACAGAAGAAGAGCTACCCCAGATATGAGAGCAGTACTCCAAGTTAGGACGAATGAATCCCTTATATACTTGGAGCAACTGCTCAGGAGTGAAGTAGCTACGGCATCTGTACAGCATTCCCAACTTTCGGAAGGCAGCTTTAGCTATACTAAATTGAGTTGGAGCCAGTGACGTGTAGTTCCCTTATGCTGCGCACATGACAAACACTTAGCAATATGCAATTCTATGTCTTTCATCATAGCATTCCCAAAATACTTCTTTCTGACCTCCGCCAGACATTTGTCACGTCCGGGGTGACCTGCTTGGGAAGCATTGTGATACAACTTTAGTATCGTTTCACGAAGTGTATCAGGTACGACAATTTGTGTAACAATACCTTCAGTTCTCTGCTTGGAGCGAAGGAGTATGTCTTGTCGTCGTTCAAATTGATTGAACGGAAAAGGTAACTTTGGAAGAATAGCTTCCTCCCCCGACTCTAGAGTGAAAATGGCTGTAGACCACACTGGATCGAGTCGTTCATCCCTTAATTGCGAGTGGGAGAACGATGATAGAGGCATCACTGGTGCTATGTTTCTGGACAAAGTGTCTGCGACCACATTCGCTCGTCACGGTAAATACTTGAACTCGGGTTCAAACTCTTGAATGGTCAGATACCAGCGTGCTAGTCTACCTGCAAGATTTTTACCGTGAAGCAGCTCTGCCACTGCCATGTGATCTGTATAGACGGTTATTTTATAATACAAAATTATGTCTTTAAACTTCTTCAGTGCCCAAATAACAGCTAACGTTTCTAGATGCGTTTCTGAATAACGTGTTTCGGCATAATTAAGTTTACAACTTGCAAAAGCAACCACTCTATATTTTTATCGTGCGTCCAGCTGCATAAGTACAGCGCCGATTCCCTGTATTGAGGCGTTGGTACACAGAGTAAATTCTTGAGAGTAGTCAAGAAATGTTAAAACTGGGGCATTGGTAAGTGCTGTCTTCAATGCACTAAAACTACCTTCAATAAAAGAACGATAATATCCAGATAAACCAAGAAAACTACGTACTTTATCAACAGTTGTAGGACGTGGGAACTGGGCAACAGCCTTAACTTTGTTATCAACTGTATGAATGCCGTCACCGTCAACTACATGACCAAGGAATTGCATTCTGGGTTTTAAAAATTCGCATTTAGAAAGTTTGACTTTGAGTCCTGCTGTAGAAACTTTTTGGAAAACTTCATGAAGTTTAGCAATATGCGTATCTACATACTTACTGACTACGATGAGATCATCTAAGTAGGCACATACTGTGGTCCCTATCAACCCTGCAAATAAGGTGTTGATCATCCTTTGAAAAGTCAGTGGGGCATTTCTGAGACTGAATGGCATCGGCAGAAATTCAAAATGGCCCAAAGGAGTACTAAAACTAGTACATCACGGTTGCTAAATACAGCATTACCCTTGCCTAAGGATTGTAAAATATCACTCAAGACAAGCATTGGATACCAATCTGGGATAGCATTTTCATTGACGCGCCTAAAATCAATTACTGGGCGCCAACCTCCATACTTCTTAGGGACTGTAAATAGTGGACTATTAAAAGGGGATTTTGAAAGTGTGATAACCTCTTGATCCAACATATCCTGAAACATGTCCTGGACTACAGGGCGCTGGCTATGTGGTAGTTGGTAAGCTGGTATGTAAAATGGGTTTGTGCCTTGTTTTAGGGATATGTGATGTGAGGTTAAATTTGTGTGACCTAGCTGTTCCCCTGGTAAAGCTAAAATGTTTCGGTAGTCGGCAAGCAACTCTAAGTTAAAGAAACTAAACTTGCATTCCCTAGAAGGACGAAGAGTGCGGGGATGATATGATAGAAGTATTTAAGTGGGTGAAAGGAATCAATAAAGGGGATATAGATAAAGTTCGTATAATATCCGAGCAGGATAGGACTTGGAGCAACGGATTTAAGTTGGATAAGTTTAGGTTTAAGAGGGAGATAGGCAGGAACTGGTTCACAAATAGGGTGGTGAACGAGTGGAACAAGCTTAGCAACTTTGTAGTAAGTGCTGGAACGCTGGAAAGTTTTAAAAGGAGGCTAGATGGATTCATGGATGATAGAGAGTGGTAGTAACTCTCGACAGGAGCTGCCATTCACAGGCCAACCGGCCTATTGCAGACTCCTTATTTTCTTATGTTCTTATGTTATTTGATCTATCCTCTCCTGTCTGGTTTGTTTAATTGAAGGTGAAACACTACCAATTGGGAATTGAGTAGGCTGTTGGGCAACATGGTTATGAAAAACTAGAAAATCACACAAATAACATCCTTCTTTCAATATTCATAACGCGCCTGTTCTGTTGAGAACTAAAACGTCTGCTAAACCACCAGGACGAATCGTGTTCAAAGTAGGTTCGCACGATAAGCCTTTAACCTTTCATGTTTCCGTAAGACAGACTACATCCGTCCCCGTGTACACGTTAGGTAAAACAACAGTGGCTCTGGTGATTTCCTCATTCTGAAAATGGAGAGTACCCGTTAAGACTGCAATTACGATCGTCCAACTATTGCTGCTATAGTCACGCAGGGGAAGTGAGTCTATGGGGTCTTAGACTCGCTTCGACTCAGAATCCATAATCCTCGTAGTAGGAGCGTTGGACAACAAATTCACCCTTGCGGAGAGCAGTGGTACAGACGTATGCATGGCACGGTAGGAAATACCGTTAACAGTGCTAGTATGTTAGCTTGGCTGAGCATCTATCAAATTGATTTTAAGAGTTGGAAGACCTATTAAACCGTCAGCTGGTAAATTAAAGTCTGGGACTACATAAAAATCTGCAGAAAACGATATACCACGTCTAGAAAAACGTACCGGTAATGTTACCATTCCTGTTATCTCCAGCTGAGTACCGGAAACTCCTGAGAGAGCGGTGTCAGTAAGTCAAATAAAAAATTATCGGTGAAGGGATTTACATTGTAACTCTTGATAGGTTGCCAAAGAAAGTACGATTGCACTAGCACCCGTATCAATGTCTAATGCTAACTTGACTGACCCAACCCTCGCCGGAATTGATAATACTTCCGCTTTGGTTAGCCCAAGAATGAAATATATATGGATCCTCGTGTTTCGAAGCGGGATTTGGTAAAACGTTACTCTGACCACCTACGTGATACGGGTGGTCACCATTAGAGGTTCACGGCGCCATAAGCTCGTTGAACAGGCTTTGTGTGAAATATAACAAAGTCTAGGACTGCTCTTGTATCCTGGTGGTCCAGTGGTTAGCGTTCCCCGGTCACAGTCATAGGCTTGTGGGCCGTGGGGTTCGAATCCTAGCGGGTTGAGGTGTTGATTGTATGTAGAAGTCCGCGTGCTTTATTGGGCTAGTGAAATATATATATATATATTATATATATATATATATATATATATATATATATATATATATATATATATATAAAATAGTAAGTATGACACTTATAATTTAAACACTAACCTAATACGACGCCTCTGGTGTGCTGTATCATATGTTAATCTGTGTTTTATATAGTTTGGCCTTTCCTACGTATTACCGTTGGCTTGACTGTAGAATTCTGGGAATTTCTTGAAAATTTGGCCTTTAATCCCGTAGACATCAGCGGCTTGGCTAACAGTCAGCTGGTCGAGATTCACGGTCAGGGTTGCTGGTGTGTAGTTTAAAGATGACGACCTTGAAGAATTCGTTTGGTGTCTGGTGTTCACGAGGGTAACCATGCAGTTAACCATTAAGAGGGGTGGTGGATGGCGAATCCGATGAACTTGGAGTTTACTGGTGTCGTCAAGCGATTTTGTGAGATCACATAGGTTAATGCACCTTGGAGCTGGTAGACCTCTTGGAGTTGATTGAGTATGGCAGGTCAAGTAGTTGGCCTGTACCAGATGTAGCTGGTTCCACAAAGAATTTACAACACTGTTTTTACAAACCACAGAAACACTTAGTTAAACAACTTGGGATATCAAATAGGTATTTCTCTCAACTATGCCTTGGGCACAGAGTTGTACTGTAGCTGTATGGGTTGGTTGTTCTTTGAGAAGGGGAAAAATGTGCAGACATCGTCTCCACAACACTTGAGAGTTGGGGACAGTGAGATGTTTGAGACGTTGGAGTCTTTGTAGTGATGGGCATTCCACTATCTGGTCATGCCGTAAGTAAATAAGATGAGGAGAAAGAGCAGCGGTCCGGCGTGGCAACTTGTATCTTACTGGCTAAATGAGACACAAGAAGCTCTGCCTTCTCCCTGGCACTGGTAGCCAAACAGCCAGCAGATTTTATTGCCCACTGATCCACCTGGTAATTTATTTCTAAGTCCTCTTGCTACCTGTTAAAAACCAACTTTTACTCTTGTTCTATGTGCTTTATCGACTGTTCACAAAGCATCTTCGTTTCGGTGAGTTAGTTTTCTATCATATAAATTCCAAGCTCTTAACTGTTCAGTGGCAGTAACTCTGTACTGATACCCAGACCCGGGTTGGTAACCTTATTTCCTTTTCTATACTACTTTAGTAGATTGTGCTTATTATAATGGAGTTGTAATAACTGGTATGTAAGATTTTCAACCTGCGTGTTAGCTTCTGCCAGATATAAATCCTAGTTTCCTTTCTCTAGAGAACTACACAATCCCTGCCAGTCACCGTGATCCCAGAGACAATTGGTGGGTAGGAAATCAGGACCCTTTCAGTCACGATATTAAAGTAGGTCAGCACCACTTGGTGATCCAAGTACTCGGCCTAGTCCAAGAGACGACATATAACGAGGTTTTCTGTTACTTTTGTAATCAGCAGACCCATTGATAATCCTTACATCTGTCGTCCTCATGTTTGCGCTGAGCTGCGGCAGCAGTGTCCTCATGTTTACGCTGAGCTGCGGCAGCAGTGCTCTCATGCTTATGCTGAACTACGGCAGTAGTGTCCTCATGTTTACGTTGAGCTGCGGCAGCAGTGCTCTCATGCTTATGCTGAACTACGGCAGTAGTGTCCTCATGTTTACGCTGAGCTGTGACAACTGTTGTCGCTCCAGCTCCCTGAGCTCCGCCACTTGGTCTGTGGTTAATCCTGCACGTACTGTACTTTGCTATATCACGGGGCTTTGTTAATCCTATTTCTTCCGCCTCCTGCTAGTGCTTGGCTACATATTTTACATCCACCCTTTAATAGCCAGATTGATTCACAAAAGTGGATAAGTTCACTGCGTACAGAGGTGAGTTATTTGTTATCCCCTTGATGCAAAACTCGAGTAATACACGTCCACCCTCTGCTGTGGGAAACAATTACCAACATAACTTACACTGGAGTCACCCTTATCAGCACCAGTCATCTTAAGTGTGTTGGTTTTAGCATTTGTGAGTACGTTACCCTCCCTCCTCCACTAATATAATTTTCTTTGACCTTCCTTTTTCACACCTCAATGACCATGAGTTTTTGCTGTTCCTCAATAAGTACCAATATTCCTACACTGGTAATGCTGGTGTTGTTCCCCTGGATATACTGGACCGTATGTGTTACACCCCCTTCACTTCACTCACTGGGTTACACCAATACACCAACCCCAACTGTAACTATTACTTTCCTGACTCTTCCGAGTTTAGTTCTAGCCTCGTACTACCCCATTCCTTCTCCCTAATTAGCCACAATATTAGCAGTATTTCTCTTCTCTTAGATACCTTTAAAGATCTGTTCATATCTTCTATTGCCACAAATATGATGAACAGTACTTGGATTCTGTGACACTGAACTCACGAACGATACTGAACACTTGTATAACATTCCTAACTATACTAGACATCGCGTCAATTCGCCACGATACAGTGGTGGTGTTGCTCTCTAAGTTGATATTATGTACAATATAACACTTCTGTAAGAGATGATTTAAAAGTTCAAGAGTTCATGGAGAGTTTTTTCACTGAAATACAGTACGTAACGACACGCGAAATACTCTATTAGGGGTAATTTACAGAAGACTAATGTCATTAACTTTCTTGATCAATTATCGGAGCTTATTTCTATAATAAGTTCTCAGAAGAAATTTTGCTACATTACAGTAGATTTCAACCTTGATCTACTAAAATCGAAGATGGACACCTCAGTAATAGACCTTCTTGCTATCTGTCATTCTAAGCTCTTCAACACAATAACCAAACCCACCAGAGTAACTGCCACCCCAGCCACTGTGATAGACCTAATCTGGTCTAACAAAACTCCTAACAATCTTGCCAGTTGAATTAATTATAACAGTATCTCAGATCACTCCCAGTTTTTGCCTATTTACGCCTTCGACAACCCCTAACGTGATCTGCTGCAACTTCTACTTCAGCTTCAATGCTTGCTTTGATAAATGCTTCCCTTCAAGACTAAGTTAGTAAGACGTATATCTATCTCCGAGCCCTATACAGTATCATAAGTGAAATCATGGCAATGATAAAAGAAAAAGAAAATCCAAAGAAAATTTACAAAAAGACTCATAATTTTCGGTGCTGTTTACTGAAGTATCCGAAATAAAGTAACACAAGCACTTAGAAATGCCAGACGTAGATATTATATAAATAAGCTACAGTCTGCATCAGGCAACAGTAAGATATCCTGGATTATCATCAATTTTATTTAGAACAGAAATACTCAACCTTCGGCTCCCCACTCAGCTTTTACCATCAATGATACAGTTGTAACGGAACCCTCCATCATTACCAACCACTTCAATGATTATTTTATAAATGTTGGCAGGAAACTTGCACAGTGCATGTTTGATCACCATGAGGGATTTTGAGCCTACCTGTAAAACAGACAGCAAAATGAGCTGTTCTTGTCCCCTGTCACGGAAATAAATTATTGACCACCATAAAGATGACCAAAGTGCAAGAGCAGGCGATGACAATATATACCAATGAGCATCATTAAGAAAGTGGTCCACGTATTACTACCTGTTCTCCTACAAATTAGTAACCCCCCTTCACTAATGGTGTCTCTCCTGAAAAACTGAAAAGTGCTAAAGTTCACCCAGCATATAAAAAAATCTGGTGATAAAGGTCTCTTCAAGAATTACCGCCCCATATCAGTTCTCTCAGCCTTAAGTAAGATATTGGAGAAGCTGGTATGTAGTAGAATAAACTCCTTCTGAGAGTGCCCTGCTGTCCTTTACAAATGATACCTTGAACTCCTCTGATAATATGTTCTCAGTGGGAATACTGTCGACCATACCACCCTTCTCTCAAAAATTGAACATTACGGCTTTCAGAGCTTATCCCACAATTGGTTTACTTCGTATCTATCTAACAGGAAGTAGTATGTCTGCTATAATAATCATCAATCTGACTCCTCACCTATTTTGTATGGCGTCCCTCAAGGTTCCATTCTCGGTCTTGTACTGTTCTTGTTGTACATAAATGATATCGTCCACTCCACTTATAAAATATAACCTATTTGCAGACGTTAGTAATCTCTATGCCAGTCACTCCATTCCTTGATGAAAACTATGAACAAGGATTTGACTGGTAATACGTAATAAAATGACCTTAAACCTCGAAAAATACCCACTACACAATCTTTCACAGAGGGAAAACTTCCCCCCCCCCCCAAGTCTGGATTCTCTGTACTTTGGTAATACAGTCCTCAAACGTGAACAAAATACTAAGTTCCTTGGGGTTGTTTTTGATGATAAACTAAATTGGAGAAACCACATACAAACATTCACTGTAAAGTCAATAAACAGTGCGGTATCCTGTATCACACTCGTCAGTCACTCACTCTTGCAGCAATGAGATAAATCTATTTTGATCTTGTTTACAAACACTTTTTATTTTTATTGTTCTTTATTTTTTTTTACGGGGATTAGCCCACCCGGGCACAGGTCATTGACCCACATCGGGGCCTGGGGGGGGGGGGCGAAAATTTAATAATAATAATAATAATAATAATAATAATAATAATAATAATAATAATAATAATAATAATAATAAAGAACCATAAAGATACTGTATACAAAAATGATAAAAAGAGCAAAAGTGAGAAACATTATATGTATGTTGTGTTGTCAATAGTAAGAGAAACAATTGAGACTATGCAATTGTGTGTAAATGAGGCAGAAAGTCAGATCAGTAACCTGGGACTTGGTCAAAATTTTCGTGATGCCATGTGGCATTGTGGCAGCAGGGTCTACCATTTGACAATACATTATGCTTCCAATATCTTCCCAGGCGGTGGTACCTCCCTGTTTGGTAGCTGCCTACTACCTACTACACTGTCAAATACTATTGGAAGCCTCCGACTCCACTAAAACACAACCCTTGGTCACTGCCCAGAAGAGAGATGTGCAGGCACTGACCTACTTGACAATAAATGATCACACTAACGACAATTTGATAAGCTGAAAATATTGAAATTTGAGTATTTTAACACTTACTGCTGTGCTCTATTTGTTTATTAATCAGCTAATCACTTGATTGAGAATAATTATTTCCAGTTCCAAGATAACCCAAAGCTACTACCTGTAATACCAGCCTCCATGAGCTCCTCTCAGTCCCAGACCTCCATAAAATATCATGGTGTGAGGTGTAGAACAACTTACCCCCACCCATCCGAGCTAAGACTACGTTCCCTTCCTTTAAATGATCTCTTAAAAAAATATATTGACTAAAGGCGTCTTTTGTAGATACACGGAATAGCTAACGCGTTGGCTTTCCCAGACTGTCATTTCAAAATACGACCGTGCCGCTGCAAGACGCCTGTCTTCTCCGCATCTTGGGAAAAACTGTTATACAACACAGTCTTCAGAAAACAATAAAACTAGGAGAACTGTTATTTTGACACAATGCGCAAAGAAATAGTGAAGAACATATATAGAAAATTATGGAAAGAAAGACAAAAAAGGAAAAAAGTCAATCAGCCAACAATAAATAAGAATAACACAAAAAACGTGGCCGTTGTAAAGGTGATTTCTCCCGGACTCTCTGAAACCACACGTAAACAACCAGAGCAGCTCCCAATCAACCAAAAGATGGATTTTTCTGAAGATGATTTGTTTCTTGAGTAGGAGGATTAGAAGCCAAGAGTGCTTCATCATTTTTATATGCCAAGGAGGAGGGACATTTATTCGCAAAAGACACCGTGATAGCTTTATACTTCAGTAGCAAATTATACTGCAAGATTCAAGGATTTGTGAAGTATTTGTGTAATATCTTTCCTCCATTACTTACATGGCTTGATCCATTTTTTTCTACAGGAAAGGTGTTCCACTACGTACGTTGTCTCTCTCTTTTCTCTCTGCTAGATTGTGATGTTTACATGTGTTCGCATATATAAACATGAGATACGACGAATTTCAGGTTCGTTTAAGTCTTAATTTTTGCACTTACAAAACTGTAATCAACTTGTTCATTCTTATTTAAATTATCTAATGAGTAATGATATTAAGATTCAATCATATTTGAGTAATTATCAATATTGTTAGACCAAAGTCACCAACGGGTAATGAAATCGGACAGCGCCCACTTATAAAGGGGTGGAGCCAAAACAGGTTTCAACTAGGCTTGATCCTATCCATTATACTACTGTATATAAAAATATTTTTATTATTATATCACAGGGTTTTTTTGCCTTACATCCCCCAACTCATAAATAATTAATCAAAATATTATCCATAAGCGGCCATGATCCGCGTATTTATCCACTGTTTCAGTGGGAGAAACTCTCTGATTGGTTGTTAGCTATTCGGGCGCCGCACACGCTAACGCTTTATCGAAGCGTTTGATTTTCTCTCTCAAGGGGTCATGCACAGAACTCGGCAGAAGAGTATGCGCCGACAGAATAGCTAACGCGTTAGCTATTCCGTGCATCTACGATAAACGCCCTAAGTATTAATATTTTTGTAACACGTTACCATCAAAACCATGATATCATTTACTTTCAAGTAGATAGAATTTAATATTGCAATAATTATATATTTGCCGTCAAAACATGATCCCTACTGTGTCTGTCCCCATGCTTCTCTTATAACATAAATGTAAGAAATCTAACTAAAACAAATAAATAAACAAATAAATAAGAACAGAGAGAAGCTCGGGAAGCAGCCATCCCCCTGGACTCCCCGCCCACCTGGTACGATGTCCTCCGTAAACTTCCTGACCTCTCGTACGTCTACGGGAAAGGGTCGCGGAAGGGGACGTGATTGCTGCCCGTATCATCATTGGGTATGAGTTTGCTTGGGAGATTGGTATCCCCACATCCCCTGAGCAACGCTCTTGTGCATTATGCAGAAGACCCGACAGCAGCACCCTTTTCCACTACCTCCTAAGATGTCCCCACACACAACGCTTCCGTGACGCCTGCTGGACCACCACTCCACGACCCACTGACGGAGACACGATGATCCTCCCCATACTGGCCAGATATTTTGTAAATAATATTGATTAGGTGTTAAAGGAATATCCTTCCTTCCTTAGGCTTTAGTAAGCCCCTTTATAATATTTATACTGTATATACTTGTCACACTTGCCAGATGCTTCTGGTGTCATTGTACAGGGGTACCTAGTGACAGCACTAGGATCCCGCTTCCTCTATCAAGGAATAAACAATTGAAATTGAAATAAATAAGCGATAATCGTGGTAACATTCTTATTATGTATTTAATCACACCAAGTTACATGTACCAATCCAGATAATACTAAATATTATATAATAATTCCTTGAGATAAATGTACAGTATACATCAGGTACCACTAAGAGGGCTCAGGCTCTCACTTGGCTCAGCCTTGTCGATATTGTTATTGTCCACTCTGTATCTGTCTTTTTCTGGCTAATTAAACCGTTTCAATATCAATATCAATTGTTCGGTCAACGTTCATTGGGTTAATTCTTTACTGGTTCACACCTAGCTGATTCAAAGAAAATATGTATGTGTGGTTCTTTGTATTTAATAATTCAGCTCAAAATCTTCAGAGAACAGTGTTCGGTGGGACGGGTGTGGCCAGGGACCGGGTGACCTTGGGTGGGGTGCTCCGCCTTGATGCCGGTTAGATTAACGCAAGTCTTCCCCTGGTCACTTGGGACATTATTTGCACCAATAGCTAAAGAAAAAGACACGAACTACAACTCCTACCCACCTTGAAATATATCCAATAAAGTAAAACATGGAACCTACTTCCTCATACACTGGTCTGCCTAACAATCTAATGTGTATTAGACGCTCTGCTCACTTGCTGGATGTGCCACGTCAGAAGCCCCAAGTTGAACGCCACCGTCACGTTTTTCTAGCTACGGGTGGTGGCAGGGATGCTCTGGAACAATTTAACTTAAAATCATTTACCATTCAGATTATTAATATTATGTACACATTTACAACATTAATGTGGTGATATCGAATTTACAAACCTGTTCATCTAAAAGCTATGATTATCCAGTTAAAAAAAGCCTATTAAATCATGCAAGCTAAATTTACAAACTAAAATCGTATTCCATTTGAGGTAAAGTTCCCGGTTTAGTTTTGTCAATAACTATGCATCCATGTTTCAGGGATGAGTGACAGACCTGCACTGCGCTTGGTTAGTTACCGCCACATTTAATTATCAAGTGACTTTTCCACCTTCGCGATTATAAAAAAATCAGTTCGGCACGAGGGGTAACTGTGAAAAAAGCAGACTGGTTTTTCCATCCCTGAAATAGCCAATAAAAACTAGACGGTGTGGCGTCACAGTCGTGTGGGCTACGTGCCGCCAACAAGTTTTTTTTTTTACGGGGATTATCCCACCGGAGCTTAGGTCACTGACTCACATCAGGGCCTGGGGGGCGAAAATATAATAATAATAATAATAATAATAATAATAACAATAATAATAATAATAATAATAATAATAATAATAATAATAATAATAATAATAATAACCACAAATAAATACAGAAACGAAAAAATATCAGGAGTGAGAAACGCTATACAGTATGTATGTTGTGTTGTCAAAGTAAGAGAAACAACTGAGACCCTGCAATTGTGTTTAAATGAGGCAGGAAGTCAGGTAAGCAGCCAGGAACTTGGTCACAATTTATGCGATGCCATATGGCAGCCGGTTCTACCATTAGACAACACATTATGCTTCCAATATCTTCCCAGGCGGTAGTTCCTCCCTGTTTGATAGCTGCCAACTACCTAACTACCTCACAGGATAAGTTATCTATTTCAGTCATCCTCAAGTATTCGCTTGGTATATATACATATGTCTGGTGTACATGCAGTTAAGTACATTATTAATAACTAGTGTGATGGGATGTTACACAAATACTCAGCATCACCTGTGAATCTGGTCTCTCAAAACGCAATTACTGTACACGCTAGGACTAAAGTCGTGGACAGCACCTCGGAACCTACACTAGTGACCTCTGGCAATAACAAAAACCACAAGTTAAAACAATTACATGATATAAATAAAAGATTTAATAAGTTTAAAATTCAAAATTTAAATAAAATTCTATAAAAATCACATGCGGTTGTTGTTATAATGTTATTACTGTGCTTCAACAACGAAGGTCTTTAAGGGTTAAACAACGATAAAAATTATGAGAAGATATAACTCTCTGTAATGTAGTACACAACACAAGAACACAAGAATGGAGGAAACTGAAGCGGGCCTATTGCCCCATACTGGGCAGTCCCATTTACACCCAACCCCTATTACTCATATAAGCATCCAACCTATGTTTGAAGCTATCCAGCGTATTCGAGTTAATGATAATATTTGGTAACTTGTTCCATTCATCCATTACTATGTTTCCAAACCAGTGTTTACCTATTTCGCGCCTAAATCTAAATTTGTCTAATTTAAAACCATTGTTACGAGTTCGCTCCTGGTTGGATAGTTTGAGTACCTTTGTAATGTCCCCTTTGTTTAGCCCTGACTTCCATTTATACACCTCTATCATGTCGCCCCTCGCTCTGCGTCTTTCGAGGGAGTGCAAATTAAGATGCTTTAACCTGTCTCTGTACTCAAGGTTCCTAATGCCCGGGATTAGTCTTGTCGTTCTCCTTTGCATTCTTTCCAAGGATTCTATATCCATTCTTTTAATACTGTGACCAGAACTGAATTGCATAATCCAGGTGAGGTCTCACAAGCGCAAGATATAATGTTAAGATGACCTCGCTAGTGTTGTAACTAACACTCCTTTGTATGAACCCAAGTACTTTATTAGCCTTGCTTCGAACAAAAGCACATTGTTTACTTGGCTTAAGATTCCTACTTACCATTACTCCTAAAGCTCTCTCGCAGTCGGATTTCACAATGGCATCGTTGTTCATCTGGTATCTGGTTTCCCTGTTTACATCTCCTATACTGAGTACTTTACATTTGTCCACATTGAATTTCATCTGCTATTTTCCAGACCATTCGAAAAATTTGTTTAGATCTTCCTGTAGTTTTGTGGAGTCCTCATCAGATTTAATTACACGTCCTATTTTAGTGTCATCAACAATTTACTTAAGTTGCTGTCTATGCCGATATCTATGTCGTTTATGTATATAATAAATAATAATGATCCAAGTATTGAGCCTTGGGGAAATCCACTAATGATGTTTCTGCAAAGGGTTTTAGTGCCGTTAATGCTTACTTGCTGTTTCCTGTCCTTTAGTGCCATGTGCTTCTACCTTTCTTATTAGTCTTTCGTGGGGGACTCTGTCGAAGGCTTTGCTAAAGTCGAGATATATCACATCATAATTGTGCCCCTCGTCCACCGATTCGAAAATTGATGAAAAGAATGTTAATAGATTAGTTAGACATGAACGCCCGCTTGTGAAGCCATGCTGGGAATCATTGATAAATTTGTGCTTCTCCAGGTGGTTTCGAATAGAGTTTGAAATGATTGCTTCCAGTAATTTGCCTACAATTGATGTTAGACTGATTGGACGGTATTTAGAGGATAGTGATCTATTCCCCTTCTTGATAATCGGTATTACATTCGCTATCCTCCAGGATTCTGGTAGTACACCTGTTTTTAAGGACATGTTAAGCAACTTTGCTAAGGGCATAATAAGCTCTTCCTTATATTCCTTTAATACTCTGGCAAATATCTCATCGGGACCAGGTGACTTATTAGGCTTTAGTTTGTCTATTTGCTTACTAACATCGTTACTAGTCGCTACTATCTCGCTTAATTTGTTTTCTTCACTATCTCTGAAAAGAGTCGGTGCCTCGGGTATCATGTTTAAATTTTCGGTGGTGAAAACTGTTGAAAAATATATATTCAGATTATTGCTCATTTCTCCGTCGTTATCAGTTAGCTCACCGGTATCGGACTCTATTGGCCCAATCTTTTCTCGTGTTTTAGTTTGATACATATTGTATTTAGTTTGATACATATTGTATTTAAAAAATGTCCTCATTGCCAGAGAACACTATAGTGTAGGTTCTGTGTGGCTGCCCACGACTATATTCATAAAGTGTACAGTACATGAAATGTGTGGGCAATTGGAGTGATACACAGTTGTACGATGGCTTCTTGGTAAAGGAGAATATTTTCGATATATATATATATATATATATATATATATATATATATATATATATATATATATATATATATATATATATATATATATATATATATATATATATATATATATATATATATATATATATATAAATATATGGATCCTCGTGTTTCGAAGCAGGATTTGGTAAAACGTTGCTCTAATCACCTAAGAGGCACCGGTGGTCCCCATTTGAGGTTCACGGCGCCATAAGCTCGTTGAACAGGCTTTGTGTGAAATATAACAGAGTCTAGGACTGCTTTTAGTGTCCTGGTGGCCCAGAGGTAGCATTCCCTGGTCACAATTATAAGATCGTGGGTTCGAATCCAGGCGGAGTGAGCTGTTGATTATATATATATATATATATATATATATATATATATATATATATATATATATATATATATATATATATAAGTGTGTGTGTGTGTGTGTGTGCTGATAACCACAATGGAAACAAGAAAACACGAAGTTCCCAAGCGCTTTCGTTTAATTCACATCTTCAGGAGTGCGTACAGACTAAGGAGTAGTTACTGACAAGGCTAATGTATACAGTGAAGGAGAGTGAAATCAAATCCCTAGGAACAGCAGGTGTCCACCATATTCAGGTCATAAGGTAGTAACCTAACCCTTTCACTTGGTTACAAATCTTGTTAATCACAAAATTTTCCAATTTGTACATGCCATTACTTAAGTTCATGTTGACAGATTCAGTATGTTTAATGAGACTAGATTCTATAATGCTCCTACTGACAATTGTATTGCAAGGTAAGATTGAGGAGACATTAGCCCAGACAATACAATGATTGTTATCTCTCATATGAATGAACAGAGCATTGGATTCCTGGCCTGTCCTAACACTAATTATTTATGCTGTTTAAGTCTAGTTATAAGATCTTTGCCCGTCTGGCCTAAGTAGAACATATTACATTCCTTGCAAGGAACCTTGTAAATGCAGTCACCTGCACTGCTGGGGGAGTTCTTAATTAACATTTGTTTTACAGTGCAAGAATTACTAAACATTACATTTACTTTATACAGTAGGTTTTCAGTTGTAGAGGAATGTGAGAGAAATTTTTGTTGAATGGTAATACTAAGAGTTTCTTATTGTCATGGGAAGGCTTAGGATCAGTTCTATAAAAAATTCTTAGCGATGTTAAGGCATATATAACCAATAATAACATATAATAGCCAATATATATATATATATACTATACTTCTAACAACATATACATATATATATATATATATATATATATATATATAACCTTAACTTATATATACATATATATATATATATATATATATATATATATATATATATATATATATATATATATATACATATATATAACGGTCGGAATTAATGGAAATTAATTTCTCGCTTGACTAGGGGTTTATTAATTATTATTAGATGGTAATTGCAGTGGAAGCGCCCCTTGGAGAAAAACCTGAACCAGCACAAGAACACTTAAATTTACTAACAAAAATGAATTCTCCGTGACCCGTGGAAGGATAGCATCTGTGATTGGGGTAAATGAAGCGCACTGTAAAATTTAGACCCTTATATTCCCTCCAACACTACAGACACAATCAAATAATGGTACACCAACATATGCGCACCTCTTAACCTGAACTTAAAACACTACTCTGGGGAATAAGAGTTATACATGATATTGCAAAGATTAGAAACTCAGAAAATGCCTCATTATACAACAATAAATTCAAAGTATTAAGAAATGTTGCTTGCGCACATGAAACAGGCCTTAAGGGCTTTCAACAAAATAATATCAATCACTGAGAAAATGGTATAAAAATAAGAAATTATTAACTCCACCATGAATAGGCCTTAAGGGCACTCAATAAAATTATGTTACCAACAGATGCAAGCCTTAAGGGTTTTCAACATGGGGAACATATAAGAAAGTGGGATGCACAGGAGGCCGACTGGCCCATACAGGGCAGATCCTTTCACACCTCAGCACTTCCATGTGCCTATCCAACTTAGTCTTGAAGCTCCCTAAGTCCCCGATCCTACTATAGCACTTTCGGTAGCCTATTCCACATAATCCACAACTCTATTATTACCAAACCAGTGCTTGCCTATATCCTTTCTGAATCGGAATTTATCTAATTTAAAGCCATTTGTTCTAGTTATTTCGTTATTATTGAGCTTCAGAACATCTTCCATTTTACCCTTGTTAATCCCACTTACCCACTTATACACCTCTATCATATCTCCCCTAACTCTACGCCTCTCTAATGAATGTAAGCCTAAGCTTTTCAGTCTTTCTTCATATGGAAGGTTTCTAATATTATGGATCATTTTTGTCATTCTTCTTTGTACTCTCTCCAAAAAATCTATGTCCATTCTATAATAAGGACACCAGAACTGAACACATATAATCCATGTGTGGCCTCACTAATGCTAGGTAAAGTTTCAAGATAACGTCAACAGTTCTGTTACTCACAGACCTGAATGTAGACAAGAATCCTGTTTGCCTTGTTAGAGAGCGGCTAATACGTGTTTTCTGGGTCTCAAGTCATTAAGCTAACAAATACACCTAGATCTTTTTCACAAACTGAGTTTTTCTATTTCCGTGTTACCTAGTTTATACTTAACGTTTGTATTCGTCTTCCCTATTTGTAGTACCTTGCATTTATCAGTATTAAAATTCATTTGCCAGTCTACTGACCACTCATGTAAAGATATCTAGATCTCTTGAAGGTGTTCAAAGTCACTGTCTGGGTATCCCACTCTCCCCATTTTGGTATCATCTGCAAATTTACTAATCCTACTAGTTATATCTAAATCAAGATCATTAATGAATATAACAAACAGCAGAGGGCCTAATACAGATCCCTGGGGAACTCCGCTTTTGACCGCACCCCAGTCTGACTTTAATCCATTTATGCTGACTCTTTGTTTCCTACCAGTTAACCATGACCTAATCCATTTTAATAATGATCCACCTATTCCATGTGCTTCTACCTTCCTTATCAATCTCTCATGAGGGACTCTATCGAATGCTTTACTGAAATCTAAATAAATTATATCATATGACTTATCATTATCTACCGCTTCATATACTTCTGAGAAAAAGCTAAGCAAATTTGTGAGACAAGAACGTCCCTGGGTGAACCCGTGCTGAGAAGAATGAATTAAGTTGAATGTTTCAAGGTGGCTTCTGATTTTTGTAGCAATAATTGACTCTAGCAACTTGCCTATGATTGACGTGAGACTAATGGGACGGTAATTTGATGCAATTGATTTATCACCTTTTTTGAAAATCGGAACTACATTTGCAAGTTTCCAAGCTTCTGGCACTATGCCCGATTCTAATGACTTATTAAATAAAACTGCTAATGGATTACTCAACTCATCTCTACATTCTTTTAATACTTTAGCATATACCTCGTCTGGACCAGGCGATTTATGAGGCTTCAGTTTGTTAATTACTTTAAGCACATCGTTACTAGTAATATTGATATTCATCAACATATTTTCTATACTGTCGTTATATACCTTATGAACTTCTGGAAACTGTGCTAGGTTTTCATTTCAACAAAATAATATCACTCACTGAGAAAATGGTATAAAAAATAAGAAATTAATAAGAAATATTAAATGCATTAAAGGAACTAAATCACAGTATCACTTACAACAGAAAGGAGGAAACTCATCTGAAAAACAGTTCCCTCATTCTCTGTCATCAATTAGTGATACAAACATTAAAAAACAATACTATCAAAATTATTTAAGAAATATTAACTACACACAGCAAGACAATATAAGTCACTGAAAAAATATTATCATTATATTAAGAAGTTACCGAGTCCACCAATACCCGTAAACCATGCTTCTTAACCTAACACATAGATTCCACATGCACCCGTAGTTTTTTAAGGCACAACCGACAGGCACCCGTAGTTTAAGGCACAAACAAGCCTTTCTCAACTTTGGAAAATGTACCTCTAAGTTCCACTAGACTCCTGGTGACCATTCATTCACTCAGCTGACCTCATTTTAACTCAGTACATTCATGAAACGGAAGGGAGTGAGCCAATCAGACCTTGTTCAGTTGAGAGAAGCTTTAGCTTCCCGTAGTAAAAGGTTTTCACTAAACTGCTTGAAGATATGTGATATTGTGAGCCGAGGTAGAAGAGATCTGGCGACCCCAAACAATCGTCAACCAAGGGCAGACGATGGTCCCACGTCGTTAGTTGTGTACCCAGACAGCTGGTTTCACTCCAGAGATCCCTTGCTAACCCTACTAACCAGTGACAAGCCTGCACTGATCGTTCCAACTGCGAGAATCGCTAATTATAATTATCAATCATCAACGGCAGTCTCAAACGGCAGCCAACAATCGCAGTCAAGTGGGTTCTGACGAAAACCCTGCAATGAACTCATTGTTAGCTATTGTTAACTTTATCACTGCCCTATCTAAACCCTGTCTGAGAGTTACTTGTTATACTGCAATGTCGCAACACAGGTGACTAGATCACGCTACTGTTTTGTCCTGTCTGACGCACAGACCGTCCTCTCTGTTCGAACGCTGTCGTCTCACTGAGAAACAGCCAGCCTCGTGCTTTCCCAAGGCGGTAGCCTGGGCCTATGTGACATATTTTCCGCCTAACTAATAACTTTCTTGGGACACCCGTAACATATTTAGACTGAGAAACGATCTATAAAAATTCCAAATTAAATAATGTCATATAATTTCATGATTCGCGTCCATATTAATTCGGTAAATTACATTTAATATTATATAGGCCTAGTTCAACATGCTCTCACTATGGTTGCGGAGCGCTGTCCTCCCTCAGACGACCTTGAAAACTCAGTATCCTAATATGGCGCGTGTATCTAAATCACACTGAAATTTCTGAATCTTATATATATATATATATATATATATATATATATATATATATATATATATATATATATATATATATATATATATATATATATATATATATATATATATATATATACAGTATATGAGCGAAATATCAGGCTATTTCGACTGATATCAGGAGAAACAAAAAGATAAATACTTGCAATTAGGGCTGGTGCAACTATATGATTTTTTTGCAGGAAAATGCCACTTTCACTATGAGTAGCCAACCCCACCAATTCCCCAGTGTATGCCTCGTGATCTAGGTCAACCAGCGCCGCCATACATCACGGAGCAGGGGTCAACTACTAAGCCACGCCAACCCCCGCTATTTAAGACCTGACCTCGTGGTGACCTGTCTCTTTCTACCTCCACCAACCAGCCAGCAACACCTCCTCCTCCTCCGCCTGCCTGGCTGTCCTCGCTCCCGCCGGCGAGCATGGCGACCCACAAGCTGTCCTCCTGTGAGCATCCTCACCAACCAGCTCTCTCTATATCACGCTTGTAACCATGCTGCCTTCCCAGCACCAAGCTGCATTGTACATCTAATACAACATGTATATAGAGAGCACATTGTGAGTTTCCTTTCTCCATTCCATCCTGAGTGTGAACCAAACATCTGAACCCCACAACTGTGTCATCATCATAAGTAAAGGGAATGAAACACTTGCTGTTCAGAACCTCCAGAGGAACACTGACATCGTCATCAATGTGAGATTATTAGCACTGATTATGGAGCAGCAAAAATTTAGACGAGACAAAAGTAACGAGGATATTTACTTACAAAACAGATAGAATTAACACACTTAGCATGCTAACAGTTTAAGGTTAGGCAGGAAGTTAGACACGGTTATATATTATCTCCATTATCTGATGATTTCTATTAAAATCTTCAATGGCAGAAGATGTAAATAATGGTGAAGATGATAAGTTATTTGTAAGGAATATCAAATATTCAGTGAACAAATACTACTACTATTACTGCAGATAATAAAGAGGCATTACATAAACTGGCCAACATATTAAGGAAAAGGTGAGTAACATAAGTTTGAGTTAATATTGTAAGAACAGAAAAAAACGGTCGTTTTGAGTTAAAAAACATAAACTCTAAAACAAAAATTGTAAAAAGGTAATTTGGAATTAATACAAAGGAAAAAGTTTTGTTTTTAGTTACAAGAATTGTGATGTTAGAAGTGAGAGAGAAATTAAAACAATAAAATGTTAAGCAAGATCTATGAGTACAGTACTGGTAAAATGAGTCCGTAAACGTTTTGAGCGGAGGGCCGTGGTTGACAGGCCTGAAACAAGTGGATGGTATCTTGATTTATTAATAGGTGTAACATAAACGAATATCACTCTCCCAACGATGGCGTGCTTCCTGTCCTTCCAGCCAGTGGACCAAGTGACTTTTAAAATGTAACACGATGTATTCTCTTGTACAAACTCTAGTTATACCGGACATTTTACAAATACTGCATTCACAGCAAAACGTCAGTCGCCTATAAATTGTTGACGTGCATTGCGTCATTATTTTTTTAGTTATAATGAATAAAAAAATATAACCCTGTACGCGGTAAGCCAGATATTCTCAACTAGTGAGCTAAAACCAGTAGAACAGCGGGTCACCGATAATGGCAGCGAGTGTAAAGTTACAGAACAGTTCCACAGTTACAAAACATTTCTAGTATTTCCTTTTACTATTGCACATCAAAAACCCATCAGCTCTGTTTACACATCAGGTTTTCTGTGTTTCGATATTATTTATAAAGCCCCACATTATTTGGACACTTCACTTAATACACCATTTAGGCAACATGTGGCAGCTCCGTCCAAGGTGCTTCTTTGCTTGCATCAGCTTGGGATTCACGGTCATTACTAAAGTCGCACCTCAACCCGAGCCACACCTTGGTAAAGCCGCGGATCACCCGGTACTTCACATCAGCCGCACCCAACAAAATCTGGCATCCTGTAACTAGTGTGGCAAATTTTCCTCTTGTAATCCTCTTAACGTTATTTCCACACACTCATCTTCCCCAACAGTTCGCCAGATCATCTAGAGCGCCATGGAACCCACATTACTAAGGGCTCTTAATTAAGTCAAAGCACACCACTCTTCTACTATCGTTTAATAAGACGTCAAACTCGTGCAGCCAGATGACGATACCTGCTCCTGTGATCATTGCGTCTATCACCTTGATCACGACATTGGAGTGAATAGTAATTTGAATTTTTCTTATTTTCTATTTAATGTTGTATTTTTATTTTATGTGTCGCCCTTAATATTTTAATTCCGAGAAAACTCAACGCAGACAGATTCTTCAGAAACCAGTTTCTAGTCTGTCCGAGCTATCCGTTTATTTATCGAGATACATGGAAATGAAGAACTATCACTTGGCCAGTCACTTAAGGATTGAAAAGAAACATCAGCTACTGTAAATGCGATAAAATTAAATTCTAAGGGCATACAGTTTATATTCTATAGACTGTAGCTTTAATTTAGTTGTACACCATAATTCTCATTCAAGTGCCAGTAACCTAGCATTTGTTACGAAAGTTGATCACTTTTAATCAGCTGTTACTTTATTGTTTCAAGTACACAGGGTCCCATTATATGTAAATTTACAGTGATTTTTCAAACATCCATGTACAAGCACGTGAAAACTTGTACCTAAGTGCAAGACCAAGTACGTGTACTTGTATTTCAGGCCTCAGTTTGTAGTTGGGTGTCATGAAGCAGCCCACAAGATGAAATAAATGTATAATGTAAACAAATAAAAACTGCTTCGGTAATATTCAACACTTTATTAGAGACAAATGGATTTCCAATAACGCTATTTACCAAAGAAATTAAGCTAAATACGGAGTTACAGTATATCGTAAAAATACTTTGTAGAGTATCTTTAATATAAGTTTGTACAGGTATAGAAACAAATTATACAATTATAACAAAATATGAATTCCAGTTATGTTTATTTTACAATGCTTGATATGGCCATGTGTTAATCCACCTATGAGTTGCATACGAACATGGTTTGCAACTTATTATTGCATTATTTATAATTGCCTTATTACACAGTGCATTGAAGATAAGGACACAAAACATGACCAAAAAAACTTATATAGCTTGGCATTGTCATGTAACTTCACCATCAGTACTCATTAAGTATTCCTTTAATTCCTCACGAATATGTTTACAATCCAAAGAATAATGTCGATGACTACTGGGATGAAGAGCCCAAAAAATCTCCTGAGGCACGCCCCCTTCCTCTCGCCACGACCCGTTTACAACAGCATGAGTTTCATTGTCATCTTTATCAAAAGTGCCAGGGGGAGCATACCTCTTTTCAGAATCTTCTGTTTTCAAAAGAAAATTATGTAGCACGCATACTGCCAAAACTATCTTCTTAACTTTATCCGAGGGAAGGCTCAAAGGTCTTCTAAAGATACGGAACCTATTAGTGATCAGTCCAAACACGTTTGGACTGATAAAAGGTAATTAAATACGCGATTGGGAATCGGTTGGACTCGAAAAGGAAACGGTTTTAGAAGATATGCTTTCATGGCAAAGGCATCATCAGCAACAAGAGTGTAATGAGACAAAATCTCACATGAAGAGGTAAGTTAGGAGATTATAGTAGTAGAATATTATAGCGAGAGGAAATGGTAGCGTGTTTCCGAGGGTGTGATGTCAACACTGTATATTAACACAGGCACAGTACAAGTGTAGTATATAAAACACCAATGCGTGTTACAGCTTTATTTTACTAGTTCAATAGGGGGGATTAATGGGGGGGGGGTTCGTACACAATTTATGATAGACTATGGTATTCTCGTATAACCTAACCTCACAATTAGAATGGGCACTTCACTAAGTCGATCGTTGGGGAGGTTCGGGATCACCGCACTTCTACCGTCTACACAGCCAGCACTTACTGTTACACGTTGAGTTGACAGCACTCTGTCGATGGACCCGGCTGAGACTTCGTTACACTTAGTGGCGGGCTTCTCTCGAGCGGGACTGGGGACGTGGTAGCTGACCCTTCTTGGTTACAAGATACACTCTCGTGAGGGAGGGCTAGGACGTCCTATATATTGGAAGACCAGCCATCAGGTTGAGCTGATCAAGGGGGGGGGGGCGGCGAAGGGTCTCCTTACATTTGCCCTCGCTATTGTAGGGTCAGGTCTGGACTTTTTCAGAGACTATAAGTTGTATATTCTGGAGAAATCTTCAGATGGGGCCGTGTGACATGAGAGGCCCTGGTTGATTTGTGGCCCCTTGACTTGGGCTCGAGGGTTACATTTGTTCTGGCTAATGTGAGGTCAGGTCTGGACTTCTTCTGCGGTGTAGGTTATTTTGTATATTGGGAGAGAGTCGGCCGGTGCCTTCTTAATTGTTTATTGGGGCCGTGTGACATGGGAGGGGAGCCAGTTGATTTGTAACTCCTTGAGTGGTTGCGAGGGGTACCCTTACATTTGACCCCCCTAATGTCGGGTCAAGTCTGGACTGTTTCTGAGATGTAAGCTGTGGTCTGACAACCCATCACTACACCTCCCGCCAAGACCAAAGCTTCCATGCCATACGCAATCGATGTTCACAGTGGATGACAATAGCGAGTGCCCAACCTGAGAAAAATAGCTACTGCGGTGTAAAGTATGTACCTCACATCTACCATAGTCTGGTAATATTTATAATATCTAAGCGGCTATCTAAGGATACGGAAACGGAAAGGTGAATGTAGATATGAAGGAGAGAGAGAGCGCCTTAGCAGGAGCTTGTCGGAGAGCGTCACTTTAGGGAGTTCGATAAGGGGACACAGTCGGAGGTTTGAAAGGTTATGCAATGGTGTTGCTTGCCCTGGCTTATTTCTGCTTAGGTTCCCTAGTGTTAGTATCTTCAAGCCTGGAATAGATTTACATACTTGTTGCTTCAACTGTTAAACTCTTGCGCAGGGCAGCACATACAACATATATAATAATAAGATACATGGCCGCTTAAAAAAAAAAGAGGGGGGGGGGGGAAGTTGGGGAAAAATACAACTTGTGAACAAAAAGAAATATTTGTACATACTAAAAAGGCAGCAGAAATTATTAACAAGATACAATGGCAAAAACAAAAACTCGTCAGCATTCGTTGAGATCCCGGGTGGCGCGTGGTCCATCACCACCTCCACCAATCGGTGCCCGGCATCAGGGTGGACAACGCAGTAGATACGGTGGTTGGCGTTTCCTGTCCCGTCCGGCGGTCTGCCACGGTGTGTGTCGCGTGCCTCACTTCCTCCACTTGAACTTCTGTGTAGAGCGGCGGTTCCTGACGCATTCCAGATGGATTTTTCTAGTCCCATCTGAGTTTCCTCTGTAGAGTCTCATTTTCCGTCGTGGTCCAGATGGATTTTTCTAGTCCCATCTGAGTTTCCGCCCTTCCCGGCCGGGATCAAAGCCGGTCCACTGCTTGGGGTGTCATCGCTTTGGATGGCGTGTAGGGCAGGGTCCACGGACAAGAGTTCGTCCTCCGTACGTGAGTGCCGGCGAGACCCCTGACCGTCCTGTCCCACACCCTCACAGTGGTGAATCCCTCCCTGGGTGGGCCCCCCAGGGTTTGCTTGTTTCTTCCTCTACTTGTAGTCAGGTCACTTCTGTTTCGTCCCCAATGGTGTGGTAAACACCGGCGAGGCAGATCCCGGGTGGGCCGAGGTCAGCCATTACTTGTCTGGTACCTGGTGGTTCCATTCCCGGAGTGGAAGTGCGTGGGACCAGTTGACAGGTCCTGAAACGTAGGGAGCTGTCGTCTGCATCGCCACTGGGACCTCTAGTTGTTTGTTGCCTGTTGCTTGCTGCTACTGAAGTTGCAGGTCGGGGTTTCGGGATTTTCTCCTGGGTTCCAAGGGGACGACCTGATTCCCTGCCTGGAGCTGGGAGCTGCGCTGGTCCTGCATGGCGTAGCTTGCTCAGGCTGATGGTACCCATAGATGTTGTCTGTCAGTATTGTGGGCTGTGAGACCGTAGCTTCGGTGCGTGTCTCGTCGTTCAGCAGGCGAGCGACGAGACGCAGCCCAGTGTCTTCAACCAGATCGAGGGCCAGCATTATGCAAGCCCGTTTCTGGAGCTTGGGGCTTGCAGTGTCTACGTGAAGGCGTCACCCATTCGCCGCGGGGTTGCCCGCTGCGTGTCCCGCTCGTGTCGGGCATCCATTATGAGTCAGGATGCGTTGGACTCGGCTCATCTGGTAGGGGGTCAGCTGCAGCTGTGGTGGTGTCATCTCCGACGTTTGTGTGGGGTCAGGGAGACCTTGCCCAGGCCCGTGAAGAGCAAGGGCAGTGCTGACTCTGTAGCTTGGCAGAAAGACAAGATCCCGGGGTGGAGAATCAACAATTAGAAGTGCCCCTAGACTCGTTACTTTAATCTATGTTCTGTGACCTGGTGTTATATCTATGAGCCCTAATCTGATCAGGTCTTACTGGTACAAGTGGGGCAGTAGCTTGGGGAGTTCTCTGATTATTACTTGGGGTGTGAGGCACCTGATTGTTCTGAGGGGGGTGGTCAGCTGCTGGTGGAGGGATAGGGTGTTGGGAAGGGAATGTTACTCCTAGAGGGGGCTGGTTGGTGAGGCCTGATTTGTTCAAGACGTCATCGTCGACAGTTGCCAGCTTCAATCTATTCACATGCACAGTTTCCTGACGTCCCCCCTGGCAAAGCGGGGAAATAGTGAAGTTTACATTGCTGGGTTGGGCGGTTACTCTATATGGGCCCTGCCATCTCTGTTGCAACTTAGAGGGGGTATCGGGGGAGGATGATTCGTTAGTTAGGAAGACCAGGGTACCTACGGTAATATTGGAAGGGGTGACCCTGAGGTTATAGTAGGTGGCGTTGTGTAAGTGACCTTTCCTGTTTAGTTCCTGCACCCGAGTAAAGACCATTTGTAACCTGTTTTGCAAGACAGAAGGGTAGTCCTCGCCATAGGATAGGGGTGGGGTTGATTACACCAGCAGGAAGGTTTGAATCCCTACCAAAGTGAAGGAAGTAAGGAGTGTTATGCAGGGTGGTATTAATTGCGGTGTTCATGGCCAGTTGTGCAAGAGGTAGCTGATCGTCCCAACCGCCGTACTGATTATTAACCAAAAACGACAAGTGATCTTTCAACGTGCGGTGGGAACGCTCAACCATGGCATTAGCCTGTGGGTGGTAACTAGTGGTTAGATTTGACTTAGCCCTCAGCAAGTCGCACGCCTTCTGAAAGATGCCCGAGGTAAACTCTGTCCCTTGATCACTTACAATGACCCGGGGACATCCATGAGTACCAACGTATTGTAATAGGGCTTCACAAACTGTCTCTGCGCGTTTATCGGGGATGGGTATATAGGTCGCAAAACGTGAATAGTGATCGACGATGAAAACAACGTATCTGTTTCCCCGATGTGAACGTATTGTCATGTCAGTTAGATCGATCGATACCCGTTCCAAGGGCTGAGAGGCTGGTGGGAACTCCTGCAGCTCTCCCTGTCTCTTTGGGGTACCCTTCCTTAACTGACATAGCAGACATCCTTTGACAAATGCCCCAACTTTCCGCGCTAGATTGGGCATGAAAAACATAGAGCGTGCACGTGCATATGTGCGACATTCACCCGGGTGGGCTGCGAATTTGGAAGAGTGAGCTACTTCTAGGGCCGAGTTTTCCAAGGATGCGGGGATGACTACGAGTTCTGTGGGTTGTTCATCATCCTGTTTCATAGTAACAAGATACAGGACTCCGCTTAAAAGACTGAAATCACAAAGTGAGGCTTTGTTGACCTTCTTGGAGAGCGGACCCCCCTCAAGGAACTCAATGACAGGACCCCACTGTGGGTCTTCGAGTTGGCGTTGGCGCACCGCGTTAGGTGATAGGTCCCCAAAAATGGGCTGAGTCATGCTGCTAGGATTCCCGACATTATTTATAGGTAATACATTACGGCTCAGTGCGTCTGGTACTACGTGGTTCTTGCCTGGCTTATGCAAAATGGAGAAGTTATACGCATTTAGAAAGACTGCCCAGCGTGCTACCCGTGCATTAGGCGTTTTACCTTGGAAGATATATATTAAAGGACGGTGATCAGTGATTACATAAAAGTGTCTACCAAATAGGTAAGCATCAAAGGAAGTTACGGCCTTGACAATAGCCAAGGCTTCTTTCTCAGTTGTGGAGTAGTGGAGGGCAGCTCCGCTCGATTTCTGGGAAAAATAAGCAATAGGGATGGGCTTATCTTCACCACCTTGCATGAGACAGGCTCCCAGTGCTTCGTCGGAAGCGTCAGTGTGCACGTAAAACGGCTGCATGAAGTCCGGCAGTGCTAACATTGTTGCCGACTTCAATAAGTCCTTAAGATGGTTAAAAGCTTTATCTGCCTCCCCCGACCACCGAAACTGAACCGACTTCTTTGTAAGTTTCGTAAGGGGGAGGGCCGCCTCTGAAAAGTGAGGGATGTGACGTCTGAAAAAAATTGGCGGTGCCGAGGAACTGTTTCACACCCCTGGCTGTGGTGGGGGGTGGCATCTCTGCTATCGCTTTCACTTTCACCGGGTCGGGCCTAACGCCGCCATGACCTACGATGAATCCCAGGAATTTAACTTCCTGGCGCGCGAACGCGCATTTCCTAAGGGACACTTTCAGTCCGGCCGCTTTCATGACCGAGAGAACCTCATCTACATCCCGCATGTGAGAATCCATGTTTTTACTATAGAAGATAACATCGTCCAGGTAAGCCATAGCGTTCCGCCCAAGCACGGGTGTGAGACTGTGGTTCACAGCCCTCATGAACGTGGCCGGTGCTCCCTTTAGCCCGAAAGGTAACCTGTTGAAACAAAATAGACGGCTGCCGTCCGCGAAAGCAGTTTTGGGGTGGTCAGCCGGGTCAACTGGTATAACATAAGAACATAAGAACATAAGAATGGAGGAAACTGCAGCGGGCCTATTGGCCCATACTGGGCATGGGCAGTCCCGTTTACACCCAACCCCTATTGCTCATATGAGCATCCAACCTATGTTTGAAGCTATTCAGCGTATTCGAGTTAATGATGATATTTGGTAACTTGTTCCATTCATCCACTACTCTGTTTCCAAACCAGTGTTTACCTATTTCACGCCTAAATCTAAATTTGTCTAATTTAAAACCATTGTTACGAGTTCGCTCCTGGTTGGATAGCTTGAGTACCTTTGTAATGTCCCTTTTGTTTAGCCCTGCCTTCCACTTATACACCTCTATCAGGTCGCCCCTCGCTCTACGTCTCTCGAGGGAGTGCAAATTAAGATGCTTTAACCTGTCTCTATACTCAAGGTTCCTAATGCCCGGGATTAGTCTTGTCATTCTCCTCTGAATTCTTTCCAAGGATTCTATATCCATTCTGTAATACGGTGACCAGAACTGAACTGAGTAATCCAGGTGTGGTCTCACAAGAGCAAGATACAGTTTTAGGATGACCTCGCTAGTCTTGTAACTAACACTCCTTTGTATGAACCCAAGTACTTTATTAGCCTTGTTACGAGCAAAAACACATTGTTTACTTGGCTTAAGGTTCCTACTTATCATTACTCCTAAATCTCTCTCGCAGTCGGATTTCTCTATGGCATCGTTGTTCATCTGGTATCTGGTTTCCCTGTTTACATCTCCTATACTGAGTACTTTACATTTGTCGACGTTGAATTTCACCTGCCATTTTTCAGACCATTCGAAAAATTTGTTAAGATCTTCCTGTAGTTTTGCCGAGTCCTCGTCAGATTTGATAACACGTCCTATTTTAGTGTCATCAGCAAATTTACTTATGTTGCTGTCTATGCCGATATCTATGTCGTTTATGTATATAATAAACAATAATGGTCCAAGTACTGAGCCTTGGGGAACTCCACTTGTGACGTTGCTCCAATGGGACTTAGTGCCGTTAATGCTCACTCGCTGTTTCCTGTCCTGTAACCACGCCCTAATCCATTTAAGGATGTCACCTTTGATGCCATGAGCTTCTACCTTTCTAATTAGTCTTTCGTGGGGGACTCTGTCGAAGGCTTTACTAAAGTCGAGATATACCACATCATAATTGTGCCCCTCGTCCACCGATTCGAAAACTGATGAAAAGAATGTTAATAGATTAGTTAGGCAAGAACGTCCGCTTGTGAAGCCATGCTGGGAATCATTGATCAATCGGTGCTTCTCCAGGTGATTTCGAATAGAGTTTGAAATGATTGCTTCCAGTAATTTGCCTACTATTGATGTTAGACTGATTGGGCGGTAGTTAGAGGATAGTGATCTATCCCCCTTCTTGAAAATCGGTATTACATTCGCTATCCTCCAGGATTCTGGTACTACACCTGTTTTTAAGGACATGTTAAACAACTTTGCTAAGGGTATACTAAGCTCTTCCTTACATTCCTTTAATACTCTGGCAAATATCTCATCGGGACCAGGTGACTTATTAGGCTTTAATTTGTCTATTTGCTTACTAACATCGTTACTAGTCACTACTATCTCACTTAATTTGTTTTCTTCACTATCTCTGAATAGAGTCGGTGCCTCGGGTATCATGTTTAAATTTTCGGTGGTGAAAACTGTTGAAAAATATTTATTCAAATTATTGCTCATTTCTCCATCGTTATCAGTGAGCTCGCCGGAGTCTGACCGTATTGGTCCAATCTTTTCTCGTGTTTTAGTTTGATACATTTGGTAGAATCCTTTGGGGTTTGTCTTCGCCTCCCTTGCTATCCTTACCTCATTATTCCTCTTTGCTTTCCTTATCTCGGTTTTAACCCTACTCGCCAATACCCTATAATAGTCCCGGAGGTGAATTTCGCCACGATTTATCCTTCTACCTATAGCCTTCCTTTGGCCAATGATGTTCTTTAAATAATTATTTATCCATTTAGGGTCATTTTTGTCTGATCTGAGTTTTTTGTATGGTATGTTCTGCCTTTGTGCATTAAGTAACTCACTATTTAAATTGTCGTGGAACTCGGCAATTTCAGATCTCGTTATCAGGTCGATGTCATCTGTCAGGTTCACGGCCAAGCGCGACACCCCCTCTCTCAGCTACCTCTTTAAACTGTCAAAGTTTGCCCTTCTGAAATCTGGTACTTTAGTGGAATTTTCCTTACGTCTGCCCTGAAAATCTAACTGGAATCGAATTTCTTTGTGATCGCCGTTTGCAAGTTCGTTCCCTACCTCGACATTGCTAATGAGGTTTTCTCTGTTCGACAGAACTAAATCCAGTATATTATTACCCCGTGTGGGTTCGGTTATATGTTGACTTAGGAAACAGTCCTGGATCGTCTCGAGAAAATCCTCTGATTCTGAGTTGCCCGTAAGGTCAGTCCAATCTATTTGGCTAAACTTAAAGTCGCCTACTATACAGACTTTGTTGTGTATGGAAGCCCTGCGCATTTCATCCCAGATAAGTCGCTCATTGACGCTATCAAGATTGGGGGGTCTATATATTACTCCTGTGATTAATTTTTCCCACCGTCGCTTAATTCTATCCAAATTGTTTCTGTATTCCTCTCAGTTTTTATTTCCTTATTTATTTCACACTTCAGATTATCCCTAACATAGATTGCTACTCCGCCTCCTTTCCTGGTCTGCCTATCGGTATGGAACAGTTTGTAACCCGCAATTTGGTATTCGACTGGTAATTCACGTGTGTCTAGGTTGATCCATGTTTCAGTGAATGCAATTATATCGATTTCTTCGGTACATACCAAGGCCCTAATATCATCCATTTTGTTTCTCATACTTCTTCTGTTCGCGTAGTATACATTTAAGTTAGTCGTGTTCTGAGTCCTCCCCTTACCGCGTTTAGTTTTAAACTCCCTGTCTAATTTAGTTTTGTCATCATTCCTAACACTATTTCCCTGTAATCTTTCGCCTTGTTTACCCGCTCCCACTGCAGTCTCCTCCACCCCCGTGCCAATATGTTCTCTTAGCAGTTTAAAGACTTCGATATCTTTTGAACTGCCCCCTCTAGAGCCCCAGCCAGGGTTGCTACTCCATCCCTAGACAGGTGCACCCCATCCCTAGCATAAAGGTCCCTTCTGCCATAGAAGTTGTCCCAGTTGTCAATGAATGCATCCTTACAGTCTAGAACTGTGAATATAGTAGCTCCGTTCAATTGGTCCAGTGTCTCGTCAATTCTGGGCAAGGGATAGCTATCAGCAATGGTGTCCTTATTAAGTTCCCTATAGTCTACACAGAATCTAGTTGACCCGTCCTTTCTTCTGACTAATATGACCGGGGAGCAATAGGGGCTAGTGCAAGGGGAGATGACACCACGTTCCTCCATTTGGCGACATAAGTCCCTAATTTGAGTTTTAGCCGCCTCAGGAAGCCTCCACTGCCGTACTCTGGTGGGGGGAGCGGAGCCGGTATTAATTTTGTTTGAAGCTGACATCAGGCCGAGGTCCTGATCTGAAGTTGCAAACAGATCTTCATGCTGCTTTATTATAGAGCGTTGACGTTCTCTAATAAGGGTGGGTAGGTGATCTATGTCAAGGGATTCTATTGCAGTGGCGAACATTTGCTGTGACTCTACGAATTCTGTGTCACTCCTAATGTTATATCTCGTAGAATCAAAATGCTCCAGATCCTCTACTTTATCGACAGCACAGACTGTTCCCACTGAATGACCAGGAGTAAGTTTAAATTCCCTGGGGGTGGGGTTTATGACTGGGACGCTAGGCTGCTGAGTGTTAATGAGCCTCGACTGCACGTATGGGGACATTTTATGAGGGGTTTCAACAAATACATACTCCTGATCCTTCGTAGAACTGTCGAACGACCTTGACCATCGAACGGGCAGAACAACACTAGAATGGGGAGGGATGACAGTGGCGCGCGAAGGGTGTAGCTGGGGGGCTTGGGGTGCGGGGGGCTGGGGGCGTTTAGGCTTAATGAGGTGGACGGGCAGACCAGACCTATTCCTAATAGGAGTACCTGCATAATCTCTACCATCTAGTGTCACGGTATACCGGCTCCCATCAAACTGGATTCCATACTTAAACCTACACAAGAAATCTGACCCAATAAGAACATCCCCTGGGAAAAGATCACCGCTTACCACAACCAGCGCGTGAACAACTATCTTATCTCCTAAGTCTACAGTTATATCTCTGGAATCCAATGTTGAGAGGCGGTTCCCCGTGACGCCACGTAACTCAGGAACTTTATGCTTTCCCCCTAGGCTCATCTTGGAGGCCACGTTCTGTTTCACCAAGGACACCGAGGAGCCTGTGTCAATGAAAGCTTCAACCCGTTTCCCTCCCATTTTCAACTTAATAATTGGCCTGTCTTCCCTAGTCACCATCAACGCCTCGCCCTTGTCTTTAGTAGTAGGGACATAACCTGCGAATGTGTCCCCACTCAGCACATGCGTAACAACGCATTCCGGTGTATGGACACTCTCTGCGGGTATGTCCCTGGTCGCCACACCCATCGCACTGGTTTCCCTCACATTGGAAGGGACATCCGTGCACCGCGTGGGACCATGCCCCACAGGAGGAGCAGCGAAAAGGCTTCGGAGCTCTATACCAGCTATCCCGCATGGGCGGGCCCGGGCGCGCACTTGTGACTGCACGGGGGCGGGGGTCAATCCCAGCCCGCGCCCCGCGGGTCCCTGCCCCGGACGGCCGGCCGCCCCGTGGCGCATTACCCAACGTGTTTATACCTACTGTATCTAACCCTGATTGCTCCCGCCCTTCCTCGTGGAACGATGACTGTTCCTGTCGCTTCCTTTCGTCCCGGCTGAGATTCTCCACCATCAGTCTCAAGAATTCATCCTCCCAGACAGAAGGGGTGTTACGTGTAGGGGTGGGAGGGGCGGCGTGAATTGTCGACACAAAATGGGAGGGGGGGGGTGGGTTTCCTGAGCTGTATATACGTCCGCGCTGCTTTAATTGCGTTCTCGATCGTAGTTATCCCGCTCGCCACCATGTACGTACGCATCTCGCCGGGTAAGCCCGACAGAAAGTAAGAGAGTACTAGCTCAGGTGGGAAGAATTGTGGGTGATTCACTCTCGCCATCTTCACAGCACTCCCTATGCATGATAGGTAAACATTTATGATGAACACTCCTCTAGCTTGATATTAGCTAAACGTGTCGTGTGATCTTGTAATGTGTTACCCTGGCTGTAAATTTCCCGTAATCCGTTCGCGAACGTGTCCCACGTGGTAGCATTCTTTACTGTCGGATTAAATCCTAGCACACCTTTCGCGTCACCGCCCAATCGCATACGTGCCGTCCTAAGGCGGCATTCCTCGTATTCCTGAAGGGTTTCCAGGAACGCACTTTCAATGTCTCCTAACCACTGTTCCAGCCTATCCTCTGATGTCGCAGGGTCACGGCCATCGCCCTCAAACATGGGTATCTGACTGACCAATTGTGCTGCACTACTAGCTGAAACGGTCGTAAAGAAGGGGTCTGGCATGCTGGAGGGGTTGGGAGGTGCTAAGGTGTACGTGAGCGTGGGGAGGGGAGTGGCGAGAGAGGGTGCAGGGTGGTTAAGGGGTAGGGGGGGAGAGTAGGTACTAGTGGATTGTTTAGGGAACAGGAATAAAACGGAAGTCGTTGGTGTAGCGTTAACAGGAGTCATATTAGCTTGCGAGGAGGGCTGGGAAGTACTGATCGTGGAAGTCGAAATTGTCAATGTTGACGATGACGTCTGTGGGTGGGACGAGGAGGGGGTTTTACTGACACTTGCCCTGGTTGAGTTCTCGACCATTGTTCCCCGTTACCCAACAATATGTGGACTAGGGAGGGGGGAGTGGATGACTGTCACCACTTGTACCACACTGAAGGACAGGAATTATATTACAAATGCTACCACCCTTGTACTGCCTGCTTCGTCAAGATAGTTACGAGTTTACTTCAAAAGATTCTAACTATCACTGTACTGAACACTAAGGGGAAGAGGCGTGAGTTTTACGTTAAGTGCGCTGCCACCATTGTAATGAGACAAAATCTCACATGAAGAGGTAAGTTAGGAGGTTATAGTAGTAGAATATTATAGCGAGAGGAAATGGTAGCGTGTCTCGAGGGTGTGATGTCAACACTGTATATTAACACAGGCACAGTACAAGTGTAGTATATAAAACACCAATGCGTGTTACAGCTTTATTTTACTAGTTCAATAGGGGGGATTAATGGGGGGGTTCGTACACAATTTATGATAGACTATGGTATTCTCGTATAACCTAACCTCACAATTAGAATGGGCACTTCACTAAGTCGATCGTTGGGGAGGTTCGGGATCACCGCACTTCTACCGTCTACACAGCCAGCACTTACTGTTACACGTTGAGTTGACAGCACTCTGTCGATGGACCCGGCTGAGACTTCGTTACACTTAGTGGCGGGCTTCTCTCGAGCGGGACTGGGGACGTGGTAGCTGGCCCTTCTTGGTTACAAGACACACTCTCGTGAGGGAGGGCTAGGACGTCCTATATATTGGAAGACCAGCCGTCAGGTTGAGCTGATCGGGGGGGCGGCGAAGGGTCTCCTTACATTTGCCCTCGCTAATGTAGGGTCAGGTCTGGACTTTTTCAGAGACTATAAGTTGTATATTCTGGAGAAATCTTCAGATGGGGCCGTGTGACATGAGAGGCCCTGGTTGATTTGTGGCCCCTTGACTTGGGCTCGAGGGTTACATTTGACCTGGCTAATGTGAGGTCAGGTCTGGACTTCTTCTGCGGTGTAGGTTATTGTGTATATTGGGAGAGAGTCGGCCGGTGCCTTCTTACATGTTTGTTGGGGCCGTGTGACATGGGAGGGGAGCCAGTTGATTTGTAACTCCTTGAGTGGTTGCGAGGGGTACCCTTACATTTGACCCCCCTAATGTCGGGTCAAGTCTGGACTGTTTCTGAGATGTAAGCTGTGGTCTGACAACCCATCACTACAAGAGGTATGGTACAGGATTCTTCCTACCTTTCAATCGAATGGGTTGTGAAAAATCTAAACTATTGCTTTCCAGTGCTGCTTTTGGGGAAAAATTATTAAATACACCACCATCCGACATTCTCCCATAACAACCAACATCAATATATGTAAACTTGTAAGAAGCATATACTAAGGCTAACGATACACTACTATGCGTGTTCTTGTAGTATAAACTTCTACTGTGTGGTGGTGCTTGCATAACCACATGCTTTCCGACAAGAGCGCCGATACAGTGTGCCAAATTCCATCTCTCTTCAAAATCCTGTGAAATTAAAAGCCATTCCACTTTAGTCACTGGTACCTGCCGAAAAGAAAACAAATAAAATAATTGGCCTTTTCGGCCCGCGGATAATACATTGCTCATGCAACGGAAACAGTCACTGATGCATCTGCTGTTTCGATTGTTATAATATAATGACATTGTATTGTACTTACATAATTAAATAAATAAATAAATAAATATATATATATATATATATATATATATATATATATATATATATATATATATATATATATATATATATATATATATATATATATATATATATATATATATATATATATATATATATATATATATATATATATATATATATATATAACTGGAATTCAAATTTTGTTATAATTGTATAATTTGTTTCTATACTTGTACAAACTTATATTAAAGATACTCTACAAAGTATTTTTACGATATACTGTAACTCCGTATTTAGCTTAATTTCCTTTGTAAATAGCGTTATTGGAAATCCATTTGTCTCTAATAAAGTGTTGAATATTACCGAAGCAGTTTTTATTTGTTTACATTATACTTTTATTTCATCTTGTGGGCTGCTTCATGACACCCAACTACGAACTGAGGCCTGAAATACAAGTACACGTACTTGGTCTCAAGAACATAAGATCATAAGACAATAAGGAGTCTGCAATAGGCCGGTTGGCCTGTGCATGGCAGCTCCTGTCGAGAGTTACCACCACTCTCTATCATCCATGACTTTATCTAGCCTCCTTTTGAAACTTTCCAGAGTTCCAGCATTTACTACAAAGTTGCTAAGCTTGTTCCACTCGTCCAGCACCCTTGTGAACCAGTTCCTTCCTATCTCCCTCCTAAACCTAAACTTCTCCAACTTAAATCCGTTGCTCCGAGTCCTATCCTGCTAGGATATTATAAGAACTTTATCTATATCCCCTTTATTGATTCCTTTCACCCACTTAAATACTTCTATCATATCTCCCCACACTCTTCGTCTTTCTAGGGAATGCAAGTTAAGTTTCTTTAACCTATCCTGATATGGAAGGTTTTTAAGTCCCGGAATCATTTTCGTCATTCTTCGCTGCACCGACTCTAGTGAATTAATATCCATTCTATAATAAGGGCACCAGAACTGAACCGCATAATTGAGGTGCGGCCTGACTAGCGCAAGATATAGTTGCATTAAGACCTCTGCACTCTTATTACTTACACTTCTAGATATAAAACCCAATACCCTGTTTGCCTTATTTCGAACATTAACGCACTGTTTTCTAGGCCGTAGGTCTGGGCTTACAAGTACCCCTAGGTCTCTTTCACAAGTCGACTTCTCTAGGTTGATGTTGTTAAGGCTGTATAAAATGTCAGTATTTGTTCTTCCAATATTAAGTACACTGCATTTGTTGGTGAATTTCATTTGCCATTTTTCAGACCACCCCTGCAATTTATTTACATCCTCCTGTAATGCATTTGCATCCTGGCCTGAATTAATCTGCCGCCCTATTTTGGTGTCATCCGCAAACTTGCTTATGTCACTGCTGATCCTACAGTAGTATCTAGATCGTTTATGTAGATTATGAACAAGAGTGGGCCTAGTACTGACCCCTGGGGAACCCCACTGGTTACACGGCCCCACTCAGAATTAACACCATCTACGCTGACCCTCTGTGTTCTATCGGTGAGCCATGATTTGATCCAATTGAAAGCTTTCCCCTCGATACCATGAGCCTTAATTTTTCTCAGAAGCCTCTGATGCGGTACTCTGTCAAATGCTTTGCTAAAGTCTAAGTAAATAACATCGTAATTTTCGTCATTATCTACTACATCGAAGAACTTCCTAAAAAAGTCAGCAGATTTGTTAGACAAGATTTTCCCTTTGTAAACCCATCTTGAGGTACGTAGATTAATTTGCTTTTCTCTAGATACGATCGGATGCTATCTGCTGTAATTGATTCAAGAAATTTCCCCACTACTGACGTCAAACTGGTCGGCCGGTAATTTGACTCTGATGCTCTGTCTCCCTTTTTGAATATGGGTACTACATTTGCCTGTTTCCACAAGTCTGGCACAACTCCGTTGTCTAAAGATTTTGTAAATAAATTTACGAGGGGTCCACTAATCTGTTCCCTACACTCTTTTTAAAGACTTGAGGGAAAATTTCGTCCCGCCCTGGGGATTTTGTCTTCTTTAGTTTATTTATCCTCTTAAGAACATCCTCTTTTCTGATAGTGATATTTTTTAATTTCTCTTCGTCCTTTCCCCTAAGTATCAGTTCCACCTCTGGAATTTCCTCGCGAATTTCTTCTGTGAATGCTGATAAGAACTAGTTGTTCAATGCTTTGCTCATTTCTTCACTGCCATTTATCACTTCTCCCTTCCCTGACTTTAAAGGCCCAACTTTATCCTTGACTTTTGTTCTATATACCTGGAAAAATCCCTTGGGATTCGCCTTGGATTCACTTGCTATTTTTATTTCATAGTCTCTCTTTGCTTTCCTTACATTTTTCTTAACATTCCTAGAAAGTTCATTATACCTGTTTCTGAGCTGCTCCTCCCCTCCCTTTAATTTCTTATAAATTCATTTCTTTATTCCTATGTCATGTTTAAGTTTTCTGGTCATCCACCTTGGCTCATTCTTATTTGACCTAATTTTTCTGTATGGTATATTTTGTTCTTGTGCTTTATGTAGTATACTAGTGAATATATTATAGTCATGATCAATTGTTGTGTCATCTATGACCTCACCCCTTCCTACTGGGGACTGATGTGACTGTTCCCAGGTGACCTCACCTAGGTACCTTCTTAACCCCTGATAATCCGCCAACCGAAAGTTTGGGACTGACCATATTGTCATTGTTTTTTGTTTCCCAATTTAGGGTGAACCTGATTTCTCTGTGATCACTGTTAGCTAGTTCTTCCCCTACTGTGATATCTCTGATAATATTGTCTTTATTGGGTTAATACTAGGTCTAATATATTGTCACCTCTAGTAGGTTCTGTAATTAGTTGGTTAAAAAAATTGTCCTGTACTGCGTCTAGGAAGTCTTCAGATTCATAGTCACCTACAATGTTGTCCTAGTCAATATTTCTGAAGTTGAATCCCCTATAATGCACAGGTTGTTATATTTTGCTGCCCTACTCATTTCCTGCCATATAGGCTGAGCCGCTTCTTTGCCAAGACTTGGGGGCCTGTAAATCGCTCCCATAATTTGTTTTTCTCTTCCTTCCGTGATTTCTACCCATACAGACTCGGTTCCTATTTCACCCTTTATTGAATTATTAATACAACATTTTAATGTATCCTTGACGAAGAGTGCGACCCCTCCCCCCTTCCTACCTTCCCTGTCCTTGTGAAAAAGGTTGTACACTTCTATGTGGTACTCTGATAAAAAAAATTTGCACTTACACTTAGGTACAAGTTTTCATGTACTTGTACATGGATGTTTGAAAAATCTCTGTAAATTTACATGTGTTGCGACCCCGTGTACTTGAAACAATAATGTAACAGCTGATCAAAAGTGATCAACTTTCGTAACAGATGCTAGGTAACTGGCACTTGAATGAGAATTATGGTGTACAACTAAATTAAAGCTACAGTCTGTAGAATATAAACTGTATATATATATATATATATATATATATATATATATATATATATATATATATATATATATATATATATATATATATATATATATATATATATATATTTATTTATTTATTTATTTATTTATTTATATATTTCATGTAAATCCACAATGAAAACGTGGATAAGATACATCTTGATAAAATCTCACAGGAAAAAGGGAAACAATGGAGAACCTTACCTTTCGTCTTTATTCAAGAAATCTTCATCCATTGCACAAAAACTTGGGTACCCTTCATTGTTTGTTGATCGTTGTTTTAAAAGGGCTAAACAATCCTTTTATTCTACTCAAACTAGGCAAGTTCCTACATTTAAGAATATTTTGACTTTACCTTATCGAAATGAATTTGTCACGTTAGTTCAGTCTCTTAAAAAATTTAACATTAATGTTGTTTTTAAGTATGACTCAACTATTACTAATATATTAATTAAGAATAACCCAACCTTGAATGTAAATGGAAGTGTTTACTGTATTCCATGTAGCAATTGTAATGGAAATTATGTAGGACAGACTGGTAAAGCATTGCAACTCAGAATTAAACAGCACAAGTACAATATTAGAACTGCATCTGAAAGCAGTGCACTTTTCGTTCATATAAGGAACAATAATCACCCCATACATTGAGAAAACAGTTTAGAAGCGTATAAATCACGTGTCGCACAAAGACTTCTAGTTGAAGCAAGTTTGATTAGAGAAATGTATTCTTTAAGCTTTAGTGATGGTCAGTACAAAACTGATAATATGTTACACAAATATATTTGTCAGTGGCCCAAGGTTAAAAATGCTTTGAAAGCATACATAAGAACATAAGAACATAAGAAAATAAGGAGTCTGCAATGGGCCGGTTGGCCTGTGCATGGCAGCTCCTGTCGAAAGTTACTACCACTCTCTATCATCCATGAATTTATCTAGCCTACTTTTGAAACTTTCCAGAGTTCCAGTACTTACTACAAAGTTGCTAAGCTTGTTCCACTCGTCCACCACCCTATTTGTGAACCAGTTCCTTCCTATCTCCCTCCTAAACCTAAACTTATCCATCTTAAATCCGTTGCTTCGAGTCCTATCCTGCTCGGATATTATAAGAACTTTATCTATATCCCCTTTATTGATTCTTTTCACCCACTTAAATACTTCTATCATATCTCCCCGCACTCTTCGTCTTTCTAGGGAATACAAGTAAAGTTTCTTTAACCTATCCTGATATGGAAGGTTTCTAAGTCCCGGAATCATTTTCGTCATTCTTCGCTGCACTGACTCCAGTGAATTGATCTCCATTCTATAATAAGGGCACCAGAACTGAACTGCATAATCGAGGTGCGGCCTGACTAGCGCAAGATATAGTTGCAATAAGACCTCTGCACTCTTATTACTTACACTTCTAGATATAAAACCCAATACTCTGTTTGTCTTATTTCGAACATTAACGCACTGTTTTCTAGGCCGTAGGTCTGGGCTTACAAGTACCCCTAGGTCTCTTTCACAAGTCGACTTCTCTAGGTTGATGTTGTTAAGGCTGTATACATTGTCAATAGGCATTTCATTTAGCCTATGTAGGATGCGTTAGCGGATGGCATACCCAACTCCATAAATGTGGTTTCTCTTCGCAGCAGGATCACCCTTCCAGTAGAAGGTGTAGCCATACCCCGTTTTTTTTGAGTTGGCCCTCATCTGGGAACCGGGACTCACTGATGGCTGCTATGTCGATGTTATACCTAGCCAGCTCTTTTGCCACAAAGGCAGTTCTTCTTTCAAAACGAGCATTTGTGCTAGTATCCAGAAGGGTCCTGACTTTCCAAGCAGCGACCATAAGAGGTTGTATGATTTGTTTTTGTTTGGATCTGTGATTTTGGTTGTGTTTTCGACCGCATAAGGATGACCTTACTGGGTGCGGTTGCCCAGTCAGGTTGGGTTTTTAGACAGGCTATGTTTAGACCACCTTTTCTAGCCTCCTCCCCAAGTGGGGTGAGCAGAGTGGCTCCTCGAAAGGGCTGCTCAGTCGCACAGACAGGACCGGATTGCACTGCTGCCTAAATCTCAGTGCGTAAACGACCATCTTATCAGTGCAGAGTTGTGACTAGAGACTCCCGGCAGTCATCTCTACCTGTCCCTTCCTCCACTCGTCCGTCGTCATATGATTTTTGGAGGGGTATAAGGGATTTTGATAATGATGAGAGGTATGATGAGCTGGGTGATGGCTGCACGTGAGATGATTTATGTGGTGAGGCAGGAGCGCAGGCTGCAAACACACATCTTGGCTCTCCCTTTTCCTAATCCACTGGTGCAAGTGTTGCAACGACTGGGGAGAGGGAGAGTCGCAAAGGACTGTCGATAGCCCAGTTTGTTGGGTTTCGCCTTAGTAGCCTGTCCATCAGGTATTCCCTTCGTCCCCCGGTGTAGTTGTTGGGTTTCCATGGTGGTCACCCCTTCCGCCTACACCGCCGTTGAGGTCTTGTTGGAGTCTGTAAGCATGTCTGCCTGATGCGGGGCTCCACACACACACACACACACACACACAGAACAACCACGTGTTACCTCCACAATATCAGCAGTTTACGGCCTACAACCATGTGTTACCTCCACAATACCAGTAGTGTGGCGTTCTACAACCACGTGTTACCTCCACTATCCCAGCAGTGTGGCGGCCTACAACCATGTGTTACCTCCACAATACCAGCAGTGTGGCGGCCTACAACCATGTGTTACCTCCACAATACCAGCAGTGTGGCGGTCAACAACCACGCGTTACCTCCACAATACCAGCATTGTGGTGGCGTACAACCATGTGTTACATAAGAAGATAAAAACATAAGAAAATAAGGAGTCTGCAATATGCCGGTTGGCCTGCACATGGCAGCTCCTGTCGAGAGTTACTACCACTCTCTATCATCCATGAACCTATCTAGCCTGTTTTTAAAACTTTCCAGCGTTCCAGCACTTACTACAAAGCTGCTAAGCTTGTTCCACTCGTCTACCACCCTATTTGTGAACTAGTTCCTTCCTATCTCCCTCCTAAACTTATACATATCCAACTTAAATCCGTTGCTACGAGTCTTATCCTGCTCGAATATTATAAGAACTTTATCTATATCACTTTTATTGATTCCTTTCACCCACTTAGATATTTGTATCATATCTCCTCGCACTCTTCGTCTCTTTAGGGAATGCAAATTTAGTTTCTTTAATCTATCTTGATATGGAAGTTTTCTAAGTGCCGGAATCATTTTCGTCATGCCTTGCTGCACCGACTCCAGGGCAGTTCAGGGTAGTTCAAAAGAAGTCGAAATCTTTTAACTGCTAAGAGAACATATGAGCATGGGGGTAGAGGAGACTGCAGTGGGATCGAGTAAAGAACGTGAAAGGTTACAGGGAAATAGTGTTAGGAATTATGGCAAAACTATATTAGGCAGGGACTTAAAACATAAACGCGACAAAGAGAAGACCCAGAACACGACTAACTTAAATGTCTTCTATGCAAACAGTAGTAATATGAAAAAGAAAATGGATGAAATCAGGGCGTTGGTATGTACCGAAAAAATCGATATTAGAGCATTCACCGAAACATGGATAAACCTAGACTCACGTGAGTTACCTGTCGAATACCAAATTGCAGGTTGCAAATTATTCCATACCGATAGGCAGATTAGGAAAGGAGGAGGAGTAGCAATCTATATCAGGGATAATCTGAAGTGTGAAATAAATAAGGAAATGAAAACTGAGCTGAATACAGAAACAATTTGGATAGAATTAATCGATGGTAGGGAAAAAATAATCACAGGAGTAATATATAGACCTCCTAATCTTGATAGAGTTAATGAGCGACTTATTTGGGATGAAATGAGCAGGGCATCCAGACACAGCATAGTTTGTATAGTAGGCGACTTTAAGTTTAGCCAAATAGATTGGATCGACCTTACGGGTAACTCAGAATCAGAGGATTTTCTTGAAACAATCCAGGACTGTTTCCTAAGCCAACATATAACCGAACCCACCCGGAGAAAACCTCATTAGTAATGTCGATGTTTGGAACGAACTTGCTAACAGGGATTACAAAGAAATAAGATTTCAATTAGAATATCAGGGCAGCCGAAAGGAAAATTCCACTAAAGTCCCAGATTTCAGAAGGGCAAACTTTGATAGTTTGAAGAGGCAGCTGAAAGAACTTGGGGGTGAATCAGATGACCTCACATGAGGTGACCTCACACAATGTACCCACAGAGGGCAACCTCACCTTACCTGGAGACCTGGCAGTTGAGGATGACCTGATCACAAGATCTGAGGTTGACGAGTTCCACAACAATTTAAATAATGAGTTATTCAATGCATAAAGGCAGAACATACCATACAGAAAGCTCAGATCAACAACAATGTCCCTAAATGGATAAATAATTATTTAAAGAATTGGACAAAGGAAGGCTATAGTTAGGAAAAGAAATGGTGGTGAAGTTTTCCTCCGAGATTATTATAAGGTATTGGCCGGTAGGGTTAAGACCGAGATAAGAAAAGCAAAGAGAAATAATGAACTGAAGGTAGCAAGGGAGGCAAAGTCAAACCCCAAGGGATTCTATCAAATGTATAAAACTAAAACACGAGAAAAGATTGGGCTAATACAGTCAGATACCGGCGAGCTAACTGACAACGACAGAGAAATGAGCAATAATCTGAATTAATATTTTTCAACAATTTTCACCACCGAAAATTTAAACATGATACCCGAGGCACCGACTCTATTCAGAGAGTGAAGAAAACAAATTAAGCGAGAGAGTAGTGACTAGTAACGATGTTAGTAAGCAAATAGACAAACTAAAGCCTAATAAGTCGCCTGGTCCCGATGAGATATTTGCCAGAGTATTAAAAGAATGTAAGGAAGAGTTTAGTATGCCCTTAGTAAAGTTGTTTAACATGTCCTTAAAAACAGGTGTAGTAACAGAATCCTGGAGGATAGCGAATGTTATACCGATTTTCAAGAAGGGGGATAGATCACTATCCTCTAACTACTGTCCAATCAGTCTAACATTAATTGTAGGCAAATTAAAGGATTCAATAATTTCAAACTCTATTCGAAACCACCTGGAGAAGCACAAATTGATCAATGATTCCCAGCATGGCTTCACAAGCGGGCGTTCATGTCTAACTAATCTATTAACATTCTTTTCATCAGTTTTCGAATTGGTGGACGAGGGGCACAATTATTATGTGGTATATCTCGACTTTAGCAAAGCCTTCGACAGAGTCCCCCACGAAAGACTACTAAGAAAGGTAGAAGCACATGGCATTAAAGGTAATATTCTAAAATGGATTAGGGCGTGGTTACAGGACAGGAAACAGCGAGTGAGCATTAACGGCACTAAATCCCATTGGAGCAATGTCACAAGTGGAGTTCCCCAAGGCTCAGTACTTGGACCATTATTATTTATTATATAAATAAACGACATAGATACAGGCATAGATAGCAACTTAAGTAAATTTGCTGATGACACTAAAATAGTGCGTGTAATTAAGTCTGACCAGGACTCCACGAAACTACAGGAATAACTGAACAAATTTTTCGAATGGTCTGAAAAATGTAAAGATGTGAAGATGAACAACGATGCCATTGAGAAATCCGACTGGGAGAGAGATTTAGGAGTAATAATAAGTAGGAATCTTAAGCCAAGTAAACAATGTGTTTTTGCTCGTAACCAGGCTAATAAAGTACTTGGGTTTATACAATGGAGTGTTAGTTACAAGACTAGCGAGGTCATCTTAAGATTATATCTTTCGCTTGTGAGACCTCACCTGGATTGCCCAGTGCAGGTCTGGTCACCGTATTACAGAATGGTTATAGAATCCTTGGAAAGAATCCAGAGGCGAATGACAAGACTAATCCCGGGCATTAGGAACCTTGAGTGCAGGAACAGGTTAAAGCGTCTTAATTTGCACTCCCTCAAGAGACGTAGAGCGAGGGGCGACATGATAGAGGTGTATAAATGGAAGTCAGGGTTATACACAGGGGACATTACAAAGGAATTCAAACTATCCAACCAGGAGCGAACTCGTAACAATGGTTTGAAATTGGACAAATTTAGATTTAGGCACGAAACAGGTATACATTGGTTTGGAAATAGAGCAGTGGACGAGTGGAACAAGTTACCAAATATCATCATTAACTTGAATACGCTGGATAGCTTCAAACATAGGTTGGATGGCTATATGAGCGATAGGGGTTGGGTGTAAATGGGACTTCCCAGTATGGGCCAATAGGCCCGTTGCAGTTTCCTCTATTCTTATGTTCTTATGTTCTACAATACTAGCAGTTGGGCGGTCTACAACCACGTGATTCCACCACATTACCAGCAGTGTGCCGGCCTACAATCACGTGTCACCTCCACAATACCAACACTGTGGCGGCCTACACCCACGTGTTACCTCCACAATACCAGCAATGTGGCGGCCTACAACTACGTGTTACCTCCACAATACCAGCAGTGTGGCGGCCAACAACCACGTGTTACCTCCACAATACCAGCAGTGTGGCGGCCTACAACTACGTGTTACCTCCACAATACCAGCAGTGTGGCGGCCTACAACCACGTGTTACCTCCACAATACCAGTAGTGTGGCTGCCAACAACCACGTGTTACCTCCATAATACCAGAAGTGTTGTGGCCTACAACCACATGTTCCAAAATTCCAACACTGTGGCGCCCTACAACCACATGTTACATCCACAAAACCAGCACTGTTGCGGCCTACAACTACGTGTTACCCCCACACTACCAGCAGTATGTAACCCTACAACCATGTATTACCTTCACAATACCAGCAGTGTGCCGGCCTACAACCACGTATTACCTCCACAATACCTAGTATTAACAAATAATGACAATATTATCAGAGATATCACAATAAGGGAAGAACTAGAGAACAGTGATCACAGAGAAATCAGGTTCACCCTAAATTGGGAAACAAAAAACAATGAAAATAAGATCAGAGTCCCAAACTTTCGATCCGAGGATTATGAATGGGTTAAGAAGGTACCTACTGTAGGTGAGGTGGCCTGGGAACAGTCAGGTCAGTCCCTGGTAGGAATGTGCGAGGTCACAGGCGAAACAACAATTAATCTAATATACTATGGGAATAGCAGTGTGTGTGTCTGTCTGTCTGTGTGTCTGTTCTGGGCAGCCGAAACTGTACAATCGTTTTTCATCAAACTTGGTGGAAAAATCGCAAACAATTCGTAGAGTGGAACAAACCTGGTCCCATGTCGATGTTTTCTTTAGGAAGGCATTAATTAACCATTATATTTATGCTGGAAAATGATGCAAGTCTATGGACTTGGCGCACCCTCATTAGCGCTAGCCAAGCACGAGAGTTCAAACTTTCACGGGGCAAGAAGGGCCAGCGATCACTTGTCATGACTAAAATATATTCACTAGTATACTACGAAAAGCACATGAACAAAAAAAAACATACAGAAAAATTAGGTCAAATAAGAATGAGCCAAGGTGGATGACCAAAAAACTTGAACATGACATAGTAATAATGAAAGGAATTTATAAGAAATTAAAGGGAGTGGAGGAGCATCTCAGAAATAGGTATAATGAACTATCTAGGAATGTTTAGAAAAATGTAAGGAAGGCAAAGAGGGACTACGAAATCAGGATAGCAAGAGAATCCAATGCGAATCCCAAGGGATTTTTCCAGTTATATAAGATAAAGGTCAAGGACAAAGTGGGACCTTTAAAGTCAGAGAGAGGGGAAGTGATCTATATGAGAGTGAGAAAATACGCAAAGCATTAAACAGCAACTTCTTATCAGTTTTCACAGAAGAAATTCAGGAGGATATTCCAAAGGTGGAACTGATATTTATGGAAATAAAGAAGAGAAATTAAAGAATATCACTATCGGAAAAGAGAATGTTCCTAAGAAGATAAATAAATTAAAGAAGACAAAATCCCCAGGGCAGTATGAAATTTCCCTCGAGTTTTGAAAGAGTGTAAGGAACAGATTAGCGGACCCCTCGTAAATTTATTTACAAAATCATTAGACAAGGGAGTTGTGCCAGACTTGAGGAAACAGGCAAATGTAGTACCCATATTCAAAAACGGAGACAGAGCATCAGTGTCAAATTACCGGCCGATTAGTTTGACGTCAGTAGTGGGGAAATTTCTTGAATCAATTATAGCAAATAGCATCCGATGGCATTTAGAGAAAAGCAAATTAATCTACGACTCTCAAGATGGGTTTACAAAGGGAAAATCTTGTCAAACAAATCTGCTGACGTTTTTTATGAAAGTCTTCGAGGTAGTAGATAATGACTGTTACGGGTGTCGGAATAAGAACCAATGAATAGATTACTGGTCGGCATATGAACTTCGACTCATTCGTTGTGTACACACAGAAGCAGTTAAAATTTAGATATTATATGTTATACTTGAAATGTAGTAACATTAGCTTCATTGTGTTTGGTAAAACAAAGTAATGTTTATTGTATTAGTCTCGAATACTAATGAATGAGTGAGCGTTTGATAGCTATTTGTGGATTCGCAACTTGAACGTCTTTTGTTTATGAAGTCATTTCCGCCCACCTCTGCTCGCTTAGTTTTACCTCTCTGAGCCGGGTGGCTTTAGTATTGGGCTGGCAGTCATAAGATAAGTATCTCCTCTCCTATTGTATATTCCTAATGGTATAACATGTCAACCTTGCTCGACTTTTAAGAACGCCAAATATTATATAGTGATTTATATGTGAGACTGTGGGTAGTCACATTTTAGAATTCAACGTTAAATAACTTACTTGTTTATGAGTTACGTGTGTTTGATAACCACGTTGTTCATGGTAGTTTCTAGACTAAATAAGTGTTTAGTCTATGCTTTGATGGTCATTATTTTGTCACTCGGTTGAGTCGTTTATGTGATCAGATTTAATTTGCATTTGTTTATTTTTGTACATACTGATATATTTGTTTTATTGTTTGTTTGTTAATATATTCTTTAATTAAATTTATTCCGTGTATTTCAATATACCTCATAGTAATGAGGTGATGATTTTGGTGGGATCTATTCCTTGGACCTATAATACAAAGAGAAGTTCTATTTATAATTTTGTTACACCCTAAGAGGCCTAGGGTCATAACAAAATTGGCGACCTTGACAGGATAGATCCCTTTATCACTCATTAACTAAAGGGAATATTTAGATATAGAATTCTTTATTGATTAATCATGGCTCCTTTTGATGTTGGGGAGTTTGATGAGAATCCATCCGTGAATATGTTGAAAAGACTGTGTTCTACGAAAGGATGATTGGATGAGACTTGCTCATACATATGAAAATGAGTATCAACATAGTCAAAGGAAGTCTGTGATTCAAAATGCAGTTCTAATAGTGGAGCGACATAGCTACAATTTTCATAACAATTGTACATTTAATGATGAAAGCACCAAATTTGGCACAGCAATGGAGTAATGGTATATAAACATTTTCAGATATGGAACCACTCGATACTGGATTTGAGTGGCCGCTATAAATCAGGGGGGGGGGATTCAGGAAAAAAATTCAGGTTTCACCACGTTACTGTCTTAGTCCTGTGAGACCGTCTAATACTGCGAAGCATAGGGAAATAATAGGCTATAGGAAGAAAGAAAAGGTCAAACCCAGTAATCACCTTGGACCAACCATTGTTTGCAATAGCCAAACAGATTCAGTGGAATTGGCCCGAAAATTATTGCGAAGAGAAGTTTATTGTGATTCTGGGCGGTCTCCACATTGAAATGGCGGCTCTGAGGATGGCAGGCAGTTGGTTGCAGGGTCGCGGGTGGGCAGAAACCCTGGTGCAAGCCGATATTGCCAGCCCGGGAACTGCGAACTCTTTCCTAAAGGCTGCTCACGTCACACGCACCAGGCGAGGCCATCAGATAACAGCAGCAACCTTGAACATCCTACAGCACAAGGCTTATGGCAAATACACTGAAGATGCCCAAAGTGATGGCCATGAGCCCCTAGAGTTTGGTGTCTGGTGTCAGCAAAGAGCTGAATGTTGTTCCCAGTTTCAGTACTGGGCAACCACCCTCAACCTAGAGCTAAGTATCTTTATGTTTGTTAGATCACAACGAGAATCAAACTTCTCGCTATAAATGGATGCTCTGGCTGAACTGTGTCAGTGGTTCTTCGCCTTGGATCATACTCATTATTCTCGGTGGGTTCCAGTCCACCTGAAGGACATGACAGAGCTCTCGGCCAAGCATCCTGATGTGGCTGCACAGTTTCAAGCTGGACATTTTACAGCAAAAAAGACAGCCCGCCGTTTTTCTGCAATGGCACTAGACCAGGCCCTTGAGCAGAACAATGCCTGCATCAAAGGTGATGGTGGTGCAGTCGGTTTGACTGGAAACCCTAGTGCACTTCGACGGTGGATGGTTGCAGGTCCAGAAGTAGCACGGGACATTGCTAAATTTGAATCATCGCAGAAAGCTGAGCAATCCAAGGCTAACTTCCACCATCATGAGCAAACCAACACGACGCAGGACAAGTTTCTTCGTGGTTTGAAAGCACTTACACTTGTCATGCAAGAAATGGGAAACCCATTTGAAGAAAAGAATGCTGACCTAATGGTTCTTCATACAAAGGAAATCTTGTGTCCAGAAGCCGTGAAGAGTGTGCAAAATGTTGTCAAGCTTGGACTAGAACAATTCCATTCATATGTAAGAGAACGCCTTGAAGACAAGTCTAAGCCTATTGGTGACACTAATAAGCTCAACAAGCTAACACTATTCAGTTCTATGAAATTCAAGTCTCCAACTAGGAGTAAGCAGCAACTAGCCTTCGCAAAAGACGACTGTGGACTCTTCTCCAGGCTCTACATATCCTGTCAAACAAGAGAGGGTGATTTGGACGAATTCTTCAAGCATGAAAACCGGGCCTATCCACCAGCACTCTCCAGTAATGGGAAACTCCGCTTCAGCAAGAAGGCCGACTTACTCACACCCCTTGAACAGCTTGCTGACAAGATCACTGACGCTCCACATGTCACCTCAACTATGCTCGATGGACCTGCCGTTGTGGAAATGTTCAAGCCAGGAGGCAGTAGGACATTTCAAGAATACAGTACAGTTGTATTCATTCCCTATATTGAATCACAGCTCGAATATCGATCTCGACTTGACCTGGTATGGGATTGCTACCTGAAATCTGGGAGCCTAAAAGCAACAGTAAGATGTAACCATGGCAAGGGCATTCGAAGACGCGTCACTGCCTCTGGTCCTCTACCTAGCAACTGGCAAAACTTTCTCCGCAACAGTGACAACAAAGAGGAACTCTTCAGTTTCCTGTCAGAACAGTTGGTTGTCAAAGAAAGTAAACAGCTGGTACTCACTGTTCCACCCCGGAAGGACACTGCCAACTTGGCACCATGCAACCACGAAGAGGCCGACACTAGGATGATGGTTCATGCAGCTGATGCCTTGGAATGTGGTCATCGGTGAATACTCATTCGTACCGTCAATACAGATGTTGTCATCCTTGCAGTTGCTCTAGATGAACTATGGCTTTCTTTTGGAACAGGAAAGAATCGACGTTACATAGCAGCACATCAGATTGCAAAGGCCCTGGGAAGTCCAGAGCTCTTCCAGTGTTTCACGCAATAACGGGCTGCGACACGGTATCTGTCTTTGCAGGTCATAGCAAGAAGGCAGCCTGGGCCACATGGAATGCATTTCCGGAAGTGACAACCGCCTTCCTCAGTCTGGCTTCCACCCCAAGTGAGCTGCCTGATGGTGTCCTGTCGACACTGGAGAGATTCATCGTGCCGCTCTATGACCGTACGAGCACATGCTGTGACGTGAACGTGCTGAGAAAGAAACTGTTTTCAAGAAAATCAAGATCACTGGAGGATCTCCCACCAACACGAGCAGCTCTGAAGCAGCACATAAAGAGAGCTGCTTATCAGGCTGGACATATCTGGGGACAGGCCGAAATAGCGTTTGTCAGTCTGCCATCACCATGTGACTGGGGTTGGATGAAGTCGGGTGATGAGCTGGAACAACTCTGGACCACACTCTCTGAAGTGTCAAAGTCATGCCACGAGCTCATCTCTTGCGGTTGCAGAAAACACTACGGTGGCAAGTGTAGGTGCAAAAAAAACTGCACTTAAATGCACTGGACTTTGTGCATGTGAAGGTGGCAGTTAAGGCCAAATATCTACAGAGATTCGACCTCAATAGCCGAATGTTCAGAATTTTTTTTTAAGATATAGGAGTTCGGAAAATTTGTATTTTAATTTTCCAGTGTAATGCTTTTACTTGTCTTTTTCATTGTAATAAACTTCGAAAACTATCTCAAATGATTTTCGTAACCCGGATTAAGTATATTGATGCATTGGAATGAAATATGCAACCGTAAAAACAGAAATACATAGTTTAGGTATCCTGAACGGTGGCCATCTTGAAATTCAATATGGCGCCCACAGAGGTTGAGTTTCTAGTGGTTCCATATCTGAAAATATTCACCGTGTATTACTCTATATCTGTGCCAAAGTTTATGCTTTCATCATAAAATGCACAATTGTTTGGCTGAGCCGCTGTGCTATAACTGAACTTGTGAATGAAGAGGTGCTACCGAAGGGGGCACTGACTTTGCGTGCATTTGACCCCAGGAAAGCTGTGGAGATAAGAAAGCTAGAATTGGAGCATGGAAGGCTAGAACGAGAAAAGGATAAGTTGCATGAGTTGGCTTTGAAGGAAAGAGAAGAAAGGGAAAGAGAGCGTGAAAGGCAGTATGATTTAGCGTTCGCACAGGTTAGCAGTAGAAGACAAGACTTACAGGCATTGTCTTTAGAATCTGAGATAAAATTGTTTGATGTGACAAAACATTTGAGACTTATGCCTGCTTTTGACGAGGAGGATCCAGAAGAGTTTTTCATGCAGTTTGAGAAAATTGCAATGTGTTTTCAGTGGCCTGAAGAGTCGTGGATTGCTATGATTCAAAGTGTGCTCACTGGGTCAGCTCGTTCAACATTTCTGTCTTTGTTAAGTAAAGTTTGTCGTAGTTTATAAGTTAGTGAAAGAAGAAATTCTTAAGGCATATGAACTCATTCCTGAAATATATAGTGAAATTTAGGACTATGAGAAAGACTGATGTACAGTCGTATATAGAATTTGTTTATTCATTGAGTAAAATGTGTAGAAGGTGGATAAAGTCTAGCAAGGTAGAAACTTTTGAGGAACTTGTTCAGTTGGTGATTTTAGAATAGTTCAAAAGAGCCACTCCAAGAGATATACTGTCATGGTCACAATGACGGCTGGTCTGTTTAAAACCTGATGATTCATATTATGCTCCACGGCCGCAAAACATGTGGATAACTGGTGAGTTATCCCTAGGAAGAAACGCGTTTTCCCTCTCTTTAGGTGCCGGTCATTTTCTCCAAGATCTCAACGTATACACACAAAGACTCCTTGTCTATAAGTCCCGCCCATTTGGGGAACTAACAGTTGTCAACGTGTATATTCCACTTTTTCCTGGCAAGCTCAATCTCTAATTAGTTTATGTAAATCAACTTAAGAAATTCGCCAGACCAGTGTCAACTGAGGGTCATCTTTGAATGTGTAGCCGTTGATTTGAATGTAATTTCTGTCATTGTGTGAGTAGCCATCTCTGGCAACTCATGCTGTATATAAACCTGTGCACGAAGGAGAAAAATCCCTTCTCTGACGATTTCCAAATTATCCCAGGTATGTGAGCGAGTGTTCCCCGCCGATATAGTCATTCAGTTTAACTTAGTCAATTTTGTGAATATCAGTGTTCATGTTGTAACAGTGAAATTGTCATTTACCCAGTGTAAGAAGTACTATGACGTAAATGTCGTCTGTCATTGCTAGATGAAAGATTGTTTGTGATTGAGTCATCATCATCCCCTTCTTTGACGATTTCCAAATTATCCCAGGTCCAGTGTGTGGGTTATTTGAACACCCCACCAGCTGCCCGGAGTCGGTGGCTACCTAACAGTTAGCTGTATTGGACGATGTCGCTGATTCGGCAGGATAAAACTGCTCAAGTCCGGATTCTGGGAACTAGACCCCAGATTCTCGCCACGTGTCACACTACAACCGACCATAACAGCGATCTTCATTTGTTGAGACGCCAGTGTTATGCCCTGGGACACTCTGTACAGTTATATGGTCCACAGTATTTGTTACATATGATTGGAGATAATTAACCGAAATATTATTATCCCATGTTGAGTAGTGAACCCATAAATATTGTTAGTATCAGTAATAGCGTGTTATGTGTTGTGAGTGCATCCTCCATATGTACTACCAACAGTTCTAGTTAAGGTACCATATGTAAGTTTGTCATGTGGTGTAGTCTAATGAAATGTACCACCAGTAATGTTGCAAGAAGCAAGAGTATCTAATTGGAATTGTCAGTTGAGTAAAGCCAAGGAATTGAACCTTGTAGTTGTATGTTAATGACATCTTTTACCTAATTTAATTTCATATTAATAAACCATTCCTTGAGTATATTAGGGGCATCATTTTCCCTCAGTATCCACCTTTATTTTTGTCCAATGACTTGATACCAGAATTACAGTACCCATGTGTCCTAACCCTCGCCATGCTACCAAAGGACTCAGGTTATGAAGTAACCATGAAATGAAATAATTAAACAGAACAAATGAAGGAAATAAGACAAAGAAAGAAGTATGAAATAAGAATATAAGGGAGAAGAAGAAAACCCCCGCTCTTATAATACAATTGTATTTAGGAGAGAGATATTAGTAATGTTCATAAAGCTGCTGCATTAGCTGATAGCTATGCCCTTACTCACAAAATGTATCCTGTTAAATCTCAAAATCATTCAGGTGGAAAGGGTTTTGTAACCAAGGAAAAGGGTGGTAGGCAGAATAGTAGTGTTACTTCTTCTAGTAAAGTAAATTTTCGTGGAACTCAGGTGAGCTTTCTAAGACCTATGCCAAGACTAAAGCATTTGTCTGCTTTTACTGTAAGAAACCAGGTCATGTGATTGCAAATTGCCCTAAATTGGAAGCAAAGAAGGAAGAGCCAGTGCTCTCATTCAAACCTCTGGAGAAGTTTGACAAAACTTTAGTGAGAAATCGCCCAAAGGAGGATTCTTTTGAACCTTTCGTGTTTGATGTTTCAGTTGCAGTTGAAGAATCAGATGATCAGTACCCTGCGAAGATTTTGCATGACACTGGTGCTTCTCACAGTATTCTGTTGAAACGATCTGTTCCCTGCGTGGAAGATTCCTATACTGGAGAGCATTTGGTGCTGAAGGGTGTCGGTGGAGTGATCACTGTTCCTTTGTGTAGAGTGTTTTTGAGAACTCCACTTGTGACTGGTTGGGTGACTATTGGTGTTCAAGATTCTCTTCCTGTGACAGGGGTTACTTTTTTGCTGGGTAATGATATTGCAGGAGCCAGCGTGGTGACAGATCCTGTGGTATCTTCTACTCCTACAGTGGAGAATAACACTGGTTTAATTGAAGAAGAATACCCTGATTTATTTCCTTTATGTGCAGTTACAAGGAGCCAGACTCCTTGGAATAAAGTACAGACCGTTCCTTCAGTTGACCCTAAGCTTTGTATTGCTGATAGTAATACACCTGGCAGTGATGAAAATGATTTAGGTATTGAGAATTTGTTTGACAGTCAGGATGATTCATTTGATAGTGACATTCGTGGGAGAGATGTGAGTGAAGCTAAAGATTCAGTTAACATTCATTCCCAAAAATCTGAAGCTGATCTCTCATCTAGTGACAACATTACCATTCAGAAAATACCTTTAACTAAGGAGAAACTGATAGATGATCAGCAGAGTGACTCCGAATTAGCTGAACTATGTAGGAAGGCTGTGGATATGGAAGAAGTGGCTCGCTTCCCTGTTTGTTACTACATGGATTCAGAGTTACTTATGAGGAAGTTCAGATCTGTATCTGATCCTGCTGATGAGTGGAATGTTGTGCATCAGGTTGTGATTCTCAATTGTCACAGGGGAGAAATCTTGAATTTAGCACACGACTTTTTGGGAGGACATTTAGGAGTTAGGAAAACAAACAAGAAGATTTTGTCGCATTTTTACTGTCCTGGAATGAAAGGTAATGTTGCCAGATACTGTAGAACTTGCCATGAATGTCAGATGGCTGGTAAACCGAATCAGGTCATAAAACTTGCTCCCCTAAAACCCATTCCTGTGGTAGATGAGCCATTTAGCAGGGTTATAATTGACTGTGCAAGTCCTCTCCCAAAAACTCGATGTGGCCACCAATATTTGTTAACAATCATGTGTACTACCACCAGGTACCCAGAGGCTATACCATTGCGAAACATCAAAGCAAAGAGTGTGGTAAAGACTCTGACTAACTTCTTCACTAAAATGGCATTCCTAGAGTTGTGCAGTCCGATCAGGGTACTAATTTCACTTCTTTGCTTTTCCAGCAGGTGATGAATGAATTGGGTATTAAGCAATACTTAGCTTCTGCGTACCACCCTCAAACCCAAGGTGCCCTAGAGAGATTCCACCAGACTTTTAAATCTATGCTTAGGAAATACTGTATAGAGTCTGATAAGGATTGGGATGAAGGAGTGCCACTTATGTTGTTTGCCATAAGAGAGAGTCCCCAAGATTCCCTAGGATTCAGTCCCTTTGAAATGATTTTTGGTCATGCTGTAAGAGGTCCTATGACCGTGTTGAAGGAAAGTTGGATAAGTAATCAGATAAAAATCCCTTTGTCAGTGTATGTAGAGACGTTTAAAGAGAAACTGAAGAGAGTAGGTGAGATTGCTCGTGAAAATCTGTCAGAAGTACAGGAGAAAATGAAAAAGCAATATGATGAGCATTGTCAAGCTTGAGAATTTAAGCCAGGAGATAGGGTTTTAGCACTTATACCCCTGTATAGAAATCCCCTTCAAGCTAAATATGAGGGTCCATTCACTATAGTTAAGAAATTAAATAACCTCAACTATGTCATAGCGACTTCAGACAAGAGAAAATTGGAGAGTTTGACTCATATCAACAGGTTGAAACCGCATTTTGGAGGACTGAAGTGGTTTGTTCGGTAACAGGAGGAGAGGAGGTGGTCCCAGACACTGATTTCTAAGTGGATATCCCCATAAATATTTGTAATTCCAGTATATTGTGTGACCCTAAATCTAAAGTATTCCATCCTTCACAACAACAGTCTCAGGATGTGGTGCAGCTGCTGCAGGAGTTCAAGCCACTCTTCGACGATGTGCCACGCCAGTGTTCTCTGCTGGAGCACGACCTAGTACTGCTGCCTGGCACATCTCCCATCAAGCAAGCACCCTACTGAATGAGCCCTGATAAGCGGGAGAAGCTGAAGCAGGAGGTGGAGTAACTGCTGGAATATGACCTAGTGGATAGGAGCAGTAGTGCATGGGCGTCACCCTGTGTGCTGGTGCCTAAACCCGACGGAAGTGTCCGTATGTGTACTGACTACAGGAAGATCAACACGTGCTGATGCATATCCATTGCCGCGCATCGATATCATCGATAGTGTGGGTCGAGCATCATTTGTCACCAAGCTGGATCTTCTCCAACAAGACCTCCTGCTGGACCCGGAACTGTGAAGACCGCCCTCTCTCTGCTGCCATTGTTTGGCCATCTTCCCGGACCGGACCATCCACCATTGACATCGTCGACAACAACTCACGAGTGTTTTCGGTTTATCGAGCATTAGCTTGCCCTCCCCACTGGTGGTGTGAGTTACCCACACTCCAGCTGGAGAGCAGGTATAGCGCGATATTCCCGACGTGGTTTGAGCTCTTTTTCTTCTACTGCTATTTTTCCTTTTTTCACTCTGGCCTAGGGACCTGCACCCTCAAAAGTGTATTCGTCCTGCGGTCCCCCCTGTAACTGTTCACCTCCCTCCCAGGAGATTGTGAACACGAAAGGGGGTTGGAGCAAGAACCCATCCCAGCCGAGTCTTTCCAGGAAAACCGTGATCGTGCGGGTCCACCTGGAAAGAGGATAGCAATCCTTATCCTTCCCCAATAGGCACACTTAGCTCACGTCTATAAGTGAGCAGTCACATACACTAGGAAGTAGGTTTCCCCAACGGGGCTCCGGGAGAGAAGCTCAGGAACCACTCTACGACCACCTGGCCATCATTGCCTGTGGGGAGTGCTGAAATTCCTCTGCTACTTACTCAATCGGATATAGGTATAAAAAAAAAAAAAAAAACTTAACCACCGGTTATGGAGTGCGTACGCCCTCCTAACCGCGACCCCCGCCTGAACCGCCAACCTGACAACCCGAACCACGACAGGCTCCGCACAGGGAAAGCGGACCACATTAGGGGAGGAAGGCTAGATCTAGCCTTAGTCTCCAATGCACTACAGCCTTCGGCCTCCTGGCAGCTACACCCCACGCTGACCAGCGACCACTTCGTCACCCTAACAACGCTGAAGGTGAACAAACTCCCCACTCCACCCCCGCCGAGATGGAGATACAATACCCAAAAGGCAGACTGAGGACTCTTTAAGAAACACCTGGCTAAGTAGCGCGAAAAATCACAGCCGGCCGGCGCAGCACCCGTGGACGAGACAACCCTCCACCAACATTTGGTCGAGGCCTTTCACCAAGCGGCAGAAGAGGCTATCCCAAAAACAAAACCCACATCAAGACAGTCCAATGATTACTGGTACTACTGTCCCAGGGTAAAAGAACTCAACCACAGAGTGAACATGGCCCGAAGAAACTACAGGAGACATCCCACGGAAACAGACATCTCCTGCAAATCATAGTTAAGGATACCAGGGAAGAGAAGGAAGAAATAAAAAACGTAAGCTGGCTCAAGTGGTGCTCCGAACTGAACGAGCACACCTCCCTTGGCAAGATGTGGGCCCAGATCCGAAGGGCATCTGGGAAGGAAACACCACCATCCCAACCCAGAAGAGGAAGCCGAGAGACTTGCAAAACTGTTCTCTGACCGAGCAGCAACGAAAAACCTCCCGAGACAGGCGGAGGAGACACAACGGCGTCTGCGACAGGTCAGACTCCAGATGATCGAAGAGGCCTGCAACAGTGAAGATGACACCGACAGACCTTTCAACCAGCAAGAACTCCAGAAGTCGCTAAAACGAAGCAAGGACACAGCACCAGGGGCCGACAGGATAACCTACTCCATGCTTTGCCATGCCGGAAAAGCCGGACACGAGGCTTTGTTACAAGCCATCAATGCTTCGTGGACAGCACAAAGACTTCCACCGGAATGGAAGAAGGCAGATATACAGCCCATTCCGAAGCCCAGAGAACCAGACAAACCGAGGCCCATCTCCCTTCTCAGCTGCATAGAGAAGACGGGAGAAAGAATGGCTCTCAACCGACTCAAGTGGAAAGTAGGCAGTCCACACCCTCACATTTTTGCTTACACCGAGAACACCGGCACAGGCAACAACATCGCCGAGATACTCAGCACAGTGGACTACAAACCAGCTCTGGTGGTCTTCCTCGACCTGGAGAAGGCCTTCGAACTAGTATATCCACTGGCCATTATAACGACGCTCGCTGAAAAAGGCGTCAAAGGAAGGTTGCTGGGGTGGATCCAGAACTACCTCACACAGAGAGAAGCAAGAGTACGCTTTCAGGGAGCAACCTCAAGCTACAGGGTCCATGAAAACAAAACCCCACAAGGAGGCATCCTCAGTCCAATGCTGTTCAATGCCCTGATGGAAAATCTTGTCAAACTTCCTTTCAGACAAACAGCCAAGCTCCTATGCTATGCAGACGACTTACAGCTTATAGTAAGAGGATCAAACAGACTAGCCAACACGCAACACGCACTCCAACTTATAGAAGAGGAGTGCAACAGACTTGGACTCAAGATAAATCCAGCCAAGGCGAAAGCGATGGCCATCTGCACAGACACACTAGACAAGATGCTCTCCATACAAAACACGCCGGTTGTCTGGACCAACACCCACCAGTGTCTTGGAATCTGGTTTGACCAGAAACTCACCTTCAAGCCGCAACTCGACTATCTCAGGCACAGGGCGAAGAGCAGACACAATATAATGAGGTTGCTCACCAGCACAACCGCAGGAGCAAACTTTCATGTGCTCAAAGCCTACTACACGGCCGCCATCAGATCGCTGGTAGATTACAGTGCTCCAGCACTCATTGGACTGAGAGAAGACCAGATAGCTAAGCTAGAAGTTATCCAAAATAATGCTCTCAGGACCATGCTCGGAGCACCCATGTGCACCAGAATTTGCAATTTGCAAATGGAAACTGAACTACCACCCCTGGCAGTACGAGTCAAGCAGGTGACAGCCGGTCTCCTCGCCAAAATCTGTAGATCAGAAAAGCCCACAGCTGCCAAAACGCGAATCAGTGCCTCCCTCCACCTCGACCACAGAGAGCGAGGGGCCACCTGGTCGCACGAGGCAAGCGAGGTCATCCGACACCTGCAAGCAGAAACACTCGTCAAGAACAACCAAGACACACGAGACAATGGTTACGTTGTTCCTCACCATGGAGCCCTCCACCAGCCACATTCAAAATTACCGACCTAGGCGATAGTAAAGCCAACCTCCAGAAGGAGGACCTCAAAAAAATAACTCTAGAAGCCATAGCCACCGAGACGCCGGCTGATGCAGCATCATACTTCACAGACGGCTCGGTGGATCCAAAACATCATACATCCGGAGCGGCCTTCTACACCCAAGGTCAGACCCTCCGATGGAGACTTTCTAATGACTGCTCACCCTACAAACAGAGTTGGTAGCAATCTCAAAGGCCCTACAACACGCTGCAACACAACACAACAAGTCCATCATAATTCACACGGACTCGAAATCGGGCATGCAGGCGCTGCAACACAGTCAACCAAGAGACAACGTCCACATCATAACCTCGATCCTCGCACAGCTACAGAAATTCCAAAGACAAAACCGCCCAGTCGTCTTACACTGGATTCCCAGTCATGTAGGGATCGGGGGAAACGACGTGGCTGACGAAGCAGCCAAGGCAGCCACACACTCTAGTAGCGTACACATTCAAGTTCCAGCAAGTGTGCAACAGATCAAGAATCACCTCAGAAAGACTAGCAAGCTCCACATCCAAAAGAGCTTCCTTCACGCATTTAACGCTGGTTCCCAATCAGCCAAATGGTACCTGGCGGCTACAAAAGGGGAACCACCTTTCGCAGACAAGAAAACACCAAGACAAATCCAAGTTAGCCTTCATCGACTATGACTAGGGTACAAGTGCTCCTGGCAGATGATCGGAAATGACGTCATGGAATGCACCTACTGTCAGGAGCCAGCAGCCAACCCACTTGAACACTATCTCCTCGACTGCGAAGTCACACAAAGCCTCCGAAACAGAACTCAAAACTTCCAAGAAGCACACACAACACCAGCGGCCACTCTAACCCGAAAGGCCCAAACAAACCACATTCACCACCTTCTCCGGGTCATCTCACGATACCCACCACCCAGATAGCATAGAAAGTATCCTCTCCCAGCAAGTGCGGACCCCAGTTCGGGAAGCGCGCCACTCCGAAACTGACCACGTCCAAGAGTGGGGGTTGATGGTAAGCGTCCACTGATCGGGGGTCCGCTCACACTTGCAACCTGCAGTATCCTTCCATATCTGCAGGTAGGACAACCTCCAATCCCAATCCGGTCTGGCTGCTCCAGGAGCTCCAGCCGGAACCACCGAACGGGCCGCCTATAGGCAAAGGCCCATGTCGGACTACGGTCCGACAATCTCACCAACAACAACAACGGATCTTCTCAAAGGCTACTACCAAATCAAACTCTCGGAAGCAGCAAAGCAGATTTCAGCTTTTGTCACTGCGGAGGGGCTGTGGCAATGCAAAGTTATGCCCTTCCACCTCAAAGGAGCACCAGCAACATTTCAGCGAGCAATGCATATAGTGACGTCAAGCCTGCCTGGAGTGTACGCCTATCTTGATGATCTGGTCGTCGTCGGTGACACATGGGTACAACACATTGGGCGACTCTGTAGGTTATGTATCTATGCTACTGTGCCGAGTAGCATTTATATATTTAATTACGTGGCAACACTGCACATGTTATGTGGCAACATTGCCCCGAGGCTGCCATATGGCAAGGCAGTCTCAGTCTGACTCTGTGGGCCGTGCATGGCACACGCTAGTCACCACTTGTATTTCTCCTATCCGTTAATAAATGGACTTCAGTGTTACTCGGTGTTTCCCTACCCATCACTGCCTTCTTCAGGGAACACTTCATGGCGCAATGAGTAGGATCTGTGGACTTACAAAAAATGGACAGTTAGCCGGCGATGTGCGACTGCCGGCGATGTGGGCGTCGACTCTTAGTGTGTTGTGTTGTGTTGCGTTGTGCTTCACCGCGACCTGCAGTGTTGCGCCGTCACAGTGCGTTTTAGTGATGGTGGCAGTGTTAGTGTCGGTGTATTAGTGTTTCTAGAGCTGAGAGTTGAGCATTGGCCTCTTTTTTGTGGTACCCACGGAGCACGCAAGCGTACGCCCATCTCGCGTGACACCTGGGGAGACACTGACGTTTTTGCCTCCAGCCTAAGGCCATCGCATCTGCTGTCTCAGACACACACACACACACACACACGCACACGCACGCACGCACGCACGCACGCACGCACACACTCACTCAAGGACAGAACAGTGGACTCTATGCGTTATTTCTGCGCTGTTTATGTCATATATATGTGGTTCGAGCTGATGAGGCGCCACTTTATATACTAAACAGCGCAGTTCAAGCATACTAAGATGGGCGGTAAGAAGCGACAACGTCAAGACGGGAGACACGACTCCCCACCACCATCCCCTCCACCAGGCGCAGACTCTCATCCTCCACCTCCAGCGATGGACATTGCCACAATTCTGAGGTGGATGGACGACAGGGACGAGAGACGCAGAGAGATGGAACTTCAGAGGGAGGAGACACGAAGAGAGGAGGAAAAGTCGCGTTTTGAGGCACTGTTGGCGACCCTGGCGCTAACCCACCCTCCCTCACTTGCAGGTAGCACGCATCAAGGCGCCAATACCCTCCCTTCCCCTCCACACCAGTGTCCTCCAGGCACTCTTGCTACTCCAACAGCTCCCAAGGCATCTGTTCAACCCCCACCCGCCCTCTCACCAGACGTCACGTTTCAGCTTTTTCGTGAGTGGAGGCGACGGTGGACGGATTACTCCACGATGGTGGACCTTGACAGCATGCCACCAAACAAACAGCTCATCCAACTGCGGATTTGTTTTTTCGCTGGAGACCCAGAGAGTTTTGGAGCACACATTGCAAGTGCCTCCCGATTCTACCTCTTCAGTGAAGGATGTGCTCGACCTTTTGCAGGAGCACGTTAAGGGTCGGAATAATGAGGCTTTGCGTCGCCGTGCCTTCACCAGCTGCAAGCAGGCGGAGAATGAATCCTTTGACGACTTTTTTGTACGTTTGAAGAGTTTGTCGGAGGAGATCGACGTCTGCAAGGTGCACAGCCGGGAATGTGAGGAAGCCTGGATCAAGCACGGGATCTTGACAGGTGTCAGACAAGAAGAGTTGGTGCAGCGACTCATCCCCCTGGACGCTTCCTCCACACTCCAGGTGGTAGTGACTGAATGTCGGTCATACGAGGCCACCAAGTCCGCCACCTCTGCCTTACGGGTCCCACCTGCTGTGAGAGCTATCTCACTATACAAGAAGGGTAAGAAGCGGCCAACAACGTGAAGGCTGCCGCACGTTCTTCCACGCCCCCGCCTAGTGCTTCCTGTGGCAGCTGTGGAAAGCAGCATGGTCCCAAGACATGCCCGGCCGCCGACGCACTGTGTCGTGGATGTGACCGTAAGGGCCACTGGTCTGACACAGACAGGTGCCCTGCACGAGGCCACAAGTGTCAGGCCTGCGGTCGCTATGGACACTACGACAAGTGCTGCCGCAAACCCAAGCCCAAAAGCCCGAGACGAGGAGGAAAGCAGCGCACTTCCCTCGGGGTGGTTCGCAATTAGCCCCCTTCAGATGGCCCAAGCAGTGTAATGGGCCCCTATCTCATCAACAGAACATATTATATAAATGGGTCAATATATCTAATATTATATTCAGATTCACCACCCTGTAACTTTCCACTGTCTATGAGTATGACATGAGTTGTACACGTGAGCGGGCAACTCTCCCAGGAGGGAGTGACCCGTAGTCAGCATATCTGTAAGCCCGCACAGTGAGGCCCTCACTCTTCAGTCGCTCACAACAACTTATATCGTAAGGACGTGACCTAACGTTTATAATACATAAACGCCGTCCCTTTCTCATTCACTCCTATACAGTGGGACTTACGGTCGATCTACGCTCAGGAATTATATATACAACACTTTTATAATATAACAAGGAACTACCGTTTGGGTTTCGTTACTTAAACCCAAATAATAAATATATGTGAACGGCCTGGTTAATTGCACAAGCAGCCGATTCATATAGGTGGCAAGCGGTGTGTACAGATTCTTAAACTGGTAGTCTTACCGTCCGTGTTTTTGTGAAAAACAGAAAACACACAACAGTGACGCGTTACATGATCCGAGTGTTAAAAATGTATCCCGTATGAGACGATACTTAGTGAGTGCTCCTCATCTCTGACACCCTCAAGAGGTGCAGAATTATTCCCAATAACCGCAATTGAGTTATTGTTGACGTGAAATCCCTGTTAACGACAAGTGAGAGGGGTCAGGAAAGCGTCTTATCAGCGCCTGACCATTCTGAGGAGTATTATACCCCTGTCGTGAAGTGGATTCACCCGGGGTTCGTCATGCGGTGCGCCCGAACTCACAGTGGGAGGAAAGAGTGCGGTTATCCACCCACCACCCCTCACCCCCCACCTGGATCCATCTGTGGTTTCGCGATCGTTGATTGCAGTATTTCCAGTGTCATCAGCCAGTCCTCCATATATACGGGATTGCAGAAGATTTGACATTCAGTGGATGCGACATCGTATCAGCGCATAGCCTACAGTGGGAGAAGAAATTGACGTCACCCACACGCCGACACCCACCCCACAACAGATAGCAGCTAGATGGATCGCGTTTTCTTTACAGACGCCTAACTCCTGTAATACTGTAGGTATTTAAAGAGTAAAATACTTTATACACAATGAAACTCTATAGCTTCTCAAGTGATTGTTACAACTAACAGTCATAACACCATATACACAGTTGGTAAAGGTAGAGGAATTATGTTCTCACCATTACTGTGGCATACTGGTTTCGAAGAAGAACATATATATATATATATATATATATATATATATATATATATATATATATATATATATATATATATATATATATATATATATAAACACCATATACACATTGGTAAAGGTAGAGGAATTATGTTCTCCCAATTACTGTGGCATACTGGTTTATATATATATATATATATATATATATATATATATATATATATATATATATATATATATATATATATATATATATATATATATATATATATATATATATACATATATATATATATATACATATATAAAACGTAAAGATGCAGCAGCAATCACAGATATTGTTATATGTGTTACATTTACTACACCAAGGAGAGGGATAGCTAGGGTAATTCCCGCCCCTCCTCACAGCACTTCTATAGCGGCCTCGTTAGTAGCGGCGCTTAGCAAAGTGGAAGTGTTGTCAGTGACAGTGAGAGTGGATAATACCAGATTGGCTCTTGATATAGACACAGGTGCTTACGCTAATGTATTGGCCTTGATATCCTATCAAGAGTTACAACGTAAATTCCCTCACCGAGACTTCATATGGCGACCTAGTAACGCTGAGCTCGAAGGAGTTTCAGGTACTCAGCTGAGCATCACAGGAATGGTGACATTACCACTCAGATTTTCAAGACGTGGTTCTCCCTTCTACGCGGACTTTATATAGTTCAGCAGTATTTGCCAGTTGAAGGGTCACTTGGTCTCCCAACCCTTAAAACGAACATGATAGATGTTCATCCACGTAATAATACTATTACGTTTAAAGGTGTTTCCTACAACGCTATGAGCCATTCTGAACCTATGCTCACCGCTAGATCGAAAGTGTTGTCCACCAATCCTATTAAGAGGGAGGCGGATCGTGCGTCAGAGATACCTCTTGACCTCAACCACACAATTTCACAGCGTGATTACAGCAGCAATAGTTGGAAGATAGTACCTGCAATTTTGAAGAGTACTCTCCATTACCAGAATGAGGAATTCACCAACGCAACAATCCTGTGAGCTGAAGTGAACATTAGTTTCTGCAAATGATTCGTTCACTGCCAGGGTGTGACAGGACGTGACTGCAGTTGTTGTGACTACTCATCAATCAACATCCTGTCAACAAAATTCTTTCGTATGGCGCGAACAACCCCCAGTTACCAGCACCCCAGCACCCACCCTAGTGATGATGACACATCCGGTCTGAGAGATGGTCTCAGCATTCTGAGGTATGGTATTGTGGATGACCTAGTGTGACCATTAGCGGCGGTTTGCTGTACTCAGGATTTTTTGTGAACATTGACCCAGTCACCGGACCTTGGAATCAGCTGTGTCTACTGTGAGACGCACACACACAAGTCTAAGGGATTGCGGCAACAATTTCACATTATCAAGAAATTCTAGAAAGGATTCTTCAATCAAGCCTACAAGATATAGGTAGTATCTAGGCATACATAAAGTATATACACACATTTACACGATCAAGACATGCCATCACATTGATAGGACATCAATAGTTTAATGTCATTGTTGTAAGTGCTTACTTATGTTAATATATAATAAAGTTTCAAATTACAAATTTTAATGATGTCAATGACACATTTGCTGATTTGAAAAATAACTTGCCATTTTACCTGTCACGGGAATTTGCACTACCAAGTCTTACAATTCCCTCTATTTTGTTAATTCTGGCAATTATGTTCCTGTTCTGGTATTACAGGGCAGTGTCATCCAAATTCAACATTGTTCATAACATACTAACCCGTACGACACTAACGTGTAGGGCCCCTGTAGTAGCTAATACCCCTACAGTAATAGAATCCCCAGCTTAGTGTCTACATATCTGTTTATAACATGGTTAGGGTTGTCTAGGATGTACTGTACTCTGTGAGTTATTTAGGCCTCATGGAGCTCGGCTGGTAGGTGACCGAGCGATGTAATGGGCCCCTGTCTCATCAACAGAACATATTATATATATGGGTCAATACATCTGATATTATATTCAGATTCACCTCCCTGTAACTTTCCACTGTCTATGAGTATGACATGAGTTGTACATGTGAGCGGGAAAACTCTCCCAGGAGAGAGTGACCCGTAGTCAGCATATCTGTAAGCCCGCACAGTGAGGCCCTCACTCTTCAGTTGCTCACAACAACTTATATCGTAAGGACGTGACCTAACGTTTATAATACATAAACGCCGTCCCTTTCTCATTCACTCCTATACAGTGGGACTTGCGGTCGATCTACACTCAGGAATTATATATACAACCCTTTTGTAATAAAACAAGGAACTACCGTTTGGGTTTCGTTACTTAAACCCAAATAATAAATATATGTGAACGGCCTGGTTAATTGCACAAGCAGCCGATGAGACAGGGGCCCATTACAGCAGCCCCAAGCAACAGCTGAGTCACATCAGCAGGGTGGAATCGACCACACGCCCCAGGGCTACCCCTTCCCCTACCATACGCGTCGCCGTCACACACGGTGATGTGTCGGGTCACATCAAGGTGATCCCGGACACCGGCGCTGATACTACGGTGATAGGCCTGAAGCACCTCCAGAAACTGGGCCTCACCAAACGCGACCTGGGACCACCGCCGCAGCTGCAGTACTACAATGCGGACGGTTCCCAGATGCCGGACGCTGTGGGCTCCTTTCAAGCGGAGATCACTTACGGCGACAAGTCGTGTCGCGGATGGATCGACATGCAGCCTACTCTCGCTACACCCTTGTTGTCGTGGGAGCACTGCAAGGAGTTAGGCGTGGTGCCCAGAAACTTTCCCGAGCAGATCCCAGCCGCTCGGTACACCGCCAGCAGGGTGCGTGAATCAACGAGCGACGCGTCTGGCACTGCCGCACAGAGCTGCCCAGAACCCGCGTCCACTGCCCAACCACACAGGACACTCCCCTGCCCAGATCCTGTATGGTCACCCTCTTTGCTCTTGCATTCCTGCACACACCAAGGCCTTTGGGAAGGACTGGCAGACCAGAGCCGAGAGCTGCGACCGCCGCGCCGCTACACGTGCCTAGGAAAACAAGGCTCGGTATGACGACCGTGCCCGCCCTCTTCAGCCACTGGAGATTAGTGCCCTTGTCCGCGTCCAGGACCCGACGACGACACGTTGGGACAAGGTGGGCATAGTGATGGGCGTCGGCCGGTCGCAGGACTACAAGGTCAGGGTGCCGAGCGGCCGCGTCTGGTGGAGGAACCGCCGCTTCCTCCGGCCAGTCCCACCCCCTGCTGCTGGCCCCCTGACCGAGGACGAGTCCCCTATACCTCACGAGGATCCGCCCCACAGTGCACCTCGACGCTCGGAGCGACTTAGGACTAAGAAGTCCACTCAAGACAAAGACTATGAGCGTGAGGGGGGGAGGGAGATGTAGGTTATGTATCTATGCTATTGTGCCGAGTAGCAACCTTGTAAATAAGCTACTGTGCCGAGTAGCATTTATATATGTAATTACGTGTATAACAAGACGGATCTTGCATGAAGAAGATTACATATAGGTAGAATATTGATAGTATAAGAGTATAAAGGAGAGGAAGATTTTGGTAGCGTGGCCGTGATAGTTATTTACACTTCTCGTATCTTATACGTCAATACACATCTATTACGTCTTAAGGGCGACTTCTCAAACACCACTTCGTTACAACTCTTTATTAATTACGAACATGACATGGACACATTAATAACACCTTCTATTGAAGTTACTAGGACATTATATTTACGTTACTAGGACATCATATTACGTTACTAGACACTCTGATTCTCGGACACGAACATGAAATGAATACACTTCCCACGTAAGTAACTCATCCCATGGAAAGCTCTGACAAACACTCACGTGACCTAGGGGAGGCCTAGCAGGTGGTCCTGGGTTGTCTCTATGGGAGACTGCTTAGCTGGGCGCCGGAGGGAAGTCTCGGTCCTGACCGGAGGCGACTGGAGGCGACCGGAGGCGGCTTGCCTCCGGCCCCTGACTTCTCTCGAGCAGGACTGGTGGTGTAGTAGCTGGCCCTTCCTCGTTACAAGACACACTCTCTCTCTGTCCCTCTCTGGCTCTCTGTCTCCGGGTATCTCTGTCGTATCTCTGAGGGAGGACTAGGACGTCCTATATATTGGGAGGCGAGCCGTCAGGTTGAGCTGGTCGGGGAGGGGGGGCGGCGAAGGGTCTCCTTACATTTGACCTGGCCAATGTGAGGTCAGGTCTGGACTTTTTCAGAGACTATAAGTTGTATCTTCTGGAGAAGTCATCAGGTGGGGCCGTGTGTATATTGGGAGAGAGCCGGCCGTTGCCCCCTTACATGTGTGACATGGGAGGGGAGCCTGGCTGATTTATAACCCTTGGTCAACCGTGAGAGTTACCCTACACTTGACCTCCCTAATGTCGGGTCAAGTTTGGACTGTCTCTGAGATGCAAGCTGCGGTCTGACAACCCATCACTACACCTCCCGCCAAGACCAAAGCTTTCATGCTCAGAGAACTGATGACACATTTAAAGTAGACAGTAACATCATGTGCAGTATCTAATATAGTCCCTGAGGCGATAATGCATCCTTACATTTTACAAATTATAACACTAGAGATGTATGTTTTTCTACTGGCATAGTTTGATCTGACAAAGCTTACTATACCTCCCGCCAAGATTAAAGCTTCTATGACAGGAGAAAAAAATAAAATACATACACAGTAAGTGAACATAGAGTGATCTAAAGATCCTTCATATCTAGCATAGTGTCCGAGGCAAACTTGCAAATCACATTCTACAAACAAAAACAGGTGTTACATTGCCTAACCAGGCCGTGTCAAAATAATAATTCATTTCAGTCAGTAAATGGCTACAACATTGTGTTTCGTAGTGCAAAAAACATTGATCAAATGAACTCATAGAAAAAGTGACTAATCTTTAAAAAAAAAACATTCTTTGTGGTACATGTTAACAAAAATCAGAGAATTAAATACTTCAAAATACAAAAAAAAATGCTCCTACTTTACATGTTCGGGTGTTATATCTTTTTATTGTACATCAACAACATCAACAACATCAGTACATTTGTTGGGTCCAGCATGGCTCAAGTCCTCCATCCAGCTGGTATCTGAAAATAAGGAATGCCGGCAGCACAACAGCGGTAGTCGGTTGGTCCTTCTGATGATCCACCTTGTCATCGTCGACTTTCTTCTGATGTCAGCACAGCGTCTCTTGTCTTCACATAGCACGTTTTTCTTTCTTCAATACCGCACTTTGTAGGTCGTGTCACCACATCTGACTTCTTCTCACTTCCTCCTGGTTTCTATAATATTCCAGATGATTTTTCTGTTCACCTGCGCTTCCTCTACGTGTAGAGCATTTTCATATTCCAGATGAATTTTTCTGTTCATCTGCGTTTCTTTATACATCTTCATTTTCATATTCCAGACGATTTTTCTGTTCGTCTGCGTTTCTTTATACATCTTCGTTTTCCGTCATATTCCAGATGAATTTTTCTGCTCCATCTGTATCTCTTCTCTGCAACATCATCATTTTCAACATATTCCAGACGATTTTCTGTTCATCTGCCGTCGGCCCCCTCCGGCCGGGATGAAAGCCGGTCCACTGCTTGGGCTGTCGTCTCCTTAGATGACTGTAAGGCAGGTTCCGCGGACCAGGGCTCGCCCTCCGTACGTGAGTGTCGGCGAGACCAAAGACCGTCCTGTCTTACACCTTCCACAGTGGTGAATCCCTCCCTGGCTGGGCTCACCAGGGTTCGTTGTGTGGCGCTACATTCCACACTCCTTAACTTCCTAGAGTAGAAAAATATAAAATCTTCTTAATCCTAGACCAGGGAGGACTTGAAAGAAGTGGGGTGGTGTGTGGCGGGTGTGGTGCTGCATTCCTCACGCTGCTGCTTCTCTTCTTATATGTGCTGTGGTCGGATTCCGGCTAGCCATGGGGCGGTACTGTGTGTGACATTTGACAGAAACAATCCGAAAGGGATGATGGATTAGTTGGAAGTGTATCCGTAAAGAAAAACAAATATTTACTTTATACGTAACGTCAATGTTTGGCAACTATAGTTTCCGTCACGACAATATTCTCATTAGGCTGGGTCGGGGAGTTAAGCTCTGCTCACTACATTGAATATTATTTATCACTACGCGTCAAAGAGTACATTACAAATCATACTAGCATAAAAACACACTGAGTGAAGCTCTGCAATTATCGCAATATTAAGTAACACTAACCACCAATTTCGAAGCATAACTCACAGGACAAAACATTGGTGGTCACACGGGCAGGGCGAAGCGGGGCGAGAAACATTCGGGCATGATGCGCGCCTGGTGGGGTGAGGTGTAGAGTGGCGTAACCGGGGCGGAGGGGAGCGGGGCGGGGCGGGGCGGGGCGGGGCGGGGCGGGGTAGGGCAGGGCGGAGCCAGGCGGGAACGGATGGGTACGGAGGGTGAGGTGAGGATTAGGACAGGGAGGAGGATGTAGGTTGTAAGACATGTTAAGTTATAACAGTTAGTATAGACACAGCTTCTATCACTAAAACACAATGGGTACATTTAACACTGACCGACAGTTAAAATGCACTTGGGATACTGAGAACTTCACAGAACGCGGGGAACACTGAGAAATTATATTAAGCACTGAACATATTCTGGGAGTGTTTTGCTAGAAGCAATTCGCGTATACCACAACTAGAGACATTGACTTGAGCTGTAAAGATGACACACCAGGACACTTTTCACACGACGACGCTACGACACAGGAATTACTTATTACACAATTGTAGACAATACTTAGACTGAATCAAATGAAGGATGAGACGAGCCAGGTGTTATGGCTAACCGAGGGCAGGCGTGAGTTTACGTTAAGTTCGCTGCCACCATTGTAATGTAATGAGACAAGGAGGGCGTGGGTTAATGTATAGTTCGCTGTCACCTATAACAAGACGGATCTTGCATGAAGAAGATTACATATAGGTAGAATATTGATAGTATAAGAGTATAAAGGAGAGGAAGATTTTGGTAGCGTGGCCGTGATAGTTATTTACACTTCTCGTATCTTATACGTCAATACACATCTATTACGTCTTAAGGGCGACTTCTCAAACACCGCTTCGTTACAACTCTTTATTAATTACGAACATGACATGGACACATTAATAACACCTTCTATTGAAGTTACTAGGACATTATATTTACGTTACTAGGACATCATATTGCGTTACTAGACACTCTGATTCTCGGACACGAACATGAAATGAATACACTTCCCACGTAAGTAACTCATCCCATGGAAAGCTCTGACAAACACTCACGTGACCTAGGGGAGGCCTAGCAGGTGGTCCTGGGTTGTCTCTATGGGAGACTGCTTAGCTGGGCACCGGAGGGAAGTCTCGGTCCTGACCGGAGGCGACTGGAGGCGACCGGAGGCGGCTTGCCTCCGGCCCCTGACTTCTCTCGAGCAGGACTCGGGACGTGGTAGCTGGTCCTTCTTGGTTACAAGACACACTCTCTCTCTGTCCCTCTCTGGCTCTCTGTCTCCGTATCTCTCTCTGAGGGAGGACTAGGACGTCCTATATATTGGGAGGCGAGCCGTCAGGTTGAGCTGGTCGGGGGGGGGGGCGGCGAAGGGTCTCCTTACATTTGACCTGGCCAATGTGAGGTCAGGTCTGGAGTTTTTCAGATGTAGGTTATTGTGTATTTTGGGAGAGAGTCGGCCGGTGCCTTCTTACATGTTTGTTGTGGTGCCGTGTCACATGGGAGGGGAGCCTGGCTGATTTATAACCCTTGGTCAACCGTGAGAGTTACCCTACACTTGACCTCCCTAATGTCGGGTCAAGTTTGGACTGTCTCTGAGATGCAAGCTGCGGTCTGACAACCCATCACTACACGTGGCAACACTGCACGTGTTATGTGGCAACATTACCCCGAGGCTGCCATATGGCAAGGCAGTCTCAGTCTGACTCTGTGGGCCGTGCATGGCACACGCTAGTCACCACTTGTATTTCTCCTATCCGTTAATAAATGGACTTCAGTGTTACCCGGTGTTTCCCTACCCATCACTGCCTTCTTCAGGGAACACTTGGAACCTTCAGACTCGGTGAACTCTTCAATCGTCTAGCAGAGTTCAACTTCACCGTAAACCTATCCAAGAGTGAATTCGGACATGCCACCTTAATCTTCCTTGGTCATGTCATTGGACAAGGGAAAATTGCTCCAATTGATGCCAAGGTTGCCGATATTCGCAGTCTACCCGCACCTCACAATTGAAAAGACTCTCAGAAGATTTCTCGGGATGGCTGGATTCTACAGGCGGTTTTGTCAAAATTTTGCCAGGGTGGTCCCATGACAGATTTGGTCAGTCCAAAAAGAAAGTTTGTGTGGACTGATGAATGACAGACAGCATTCGAAAAGGTTGGTGGGTTGTTGGCAATGGCACCTGTACTGCAACTCCCAGACTTTAAGAAGCAGTTTGTGATACAATCTGATGCTTGTGACACAGGAGTTGGTGCTGTGTTAATGCAAAAAGGAAAAGATGGAATATTGCACCCGAACTGTTATTTCTCGGTCAAACTGAAAAAGCATCAACGTGGATATGCCACAATAGAAAAAGAAGCATTGGCCCTTTTGTTAGCTCTGGAAAAGTTTGAGGTGTATGTAAGTGGATCAACTTACCCAGTGATAGTTTATACAGATCATAATCCACTTCAGTTTGTTCATAAGATGAGAAATAAGAATCAAAGATTGTTATGGTGGTCATTAACTCTTCAACCCTATGAATTAGAAATCAAATACATAAAGGGCTGTGATAATATTATTGCCGACACTCTATCTCGTGTTGAGTAAAAGTTTATTCAGAGCTTCTTAAGCTTTTAAATTAAGGGGAGAGATGTTACGGGTGTCGGAATAAGAACCAATGAATAGATTACTGGTCGGTATATGAACTTCGACTGATTCGTTGTGTACACGCAGAAGCAGTTAAAATTTAGAGATTATATGTTATACTTAAAATGTAGTAACATTAGTTTCAATGTGTTTGGTAAAACAAAGTAATGTTTATTGTATTAGTCTCGAATACTAATGAATGAGTGAGCGTTTGATAGCTATTTGTGGATTCGCAACTTGAACGTCTATTGTTTATGACGTCATTTCCGCCCACCCAGTGCCGGATTTAGACCTGTGGAGGCCCATGGGCAGCCTCTTTGTGGAGGCCCCCCTCATTATAACTACCCAAGAGCGTGGGGTGGCGAGTGAAGCGAGCCTAAACATCTGGGAGTTCCGGGAGGCGCTGTAAGCCCCCCGGGAAAATTTTGAAATTTGAACACTTATTGGAGAATTTTGAAGCCATATGCAGTTATACTGAGGAAATTAGAACACACACACACAAAAGTGAGACATGACTGGAGTCATTCATGTGGTTTCAAGTCGACCAGCCCTGATATAGCTACTACCGCACATATCAAAAATTTTCAAGAGACTTCACAGAAAAGAATATATTATTAGTTACTACAGAGAGATGATTCTTTGCATTATTAATCAGATAAACCTCTACTCAAATAATGGTTCTGTCCAAGAATGCATGTATAGGCTTCTTTAAGTCCAAGGTCAGATAGATTCAGAATAAGTATTAACTCAACAATAGCATTCATTAAGAATATACTGTTCATAGGAAAACCAGGTATTCATGATTTTCAAGGCTGAACATAGTTTTACGTGATGGAATAGATAAACATGAATTTTAAAGAATGAAAATAAAAATAATCCAAATGAATAAACAAATAAATAAAATATTGTAATATGTGGAGGCCCCTGGGCAGCTGCCCACTTTGCCCACTCCTGAATCCGGCCCTGCGCCCACCTCTGCTCGCTTAGTTTTACCTCTCAGAGCTGGGTGGCTTTAGTATTTGGCTGGCAGTCATAAGATAAGTATCTCCTCTAGTATTGTATGTATCTAGTGGTATAACATATTAACCTTGCTCGACTTTTAAGAACGCCAAATATTATATAGTGATTTATATGTAAGACTGTGGGTAGTCACATTTTAGAATTCAACGTTAAAAAACTTACTTGTTTATGAGTTACGTGTGTTGGATAACCACGTTGTTCATGGTAGTTTCTAGACTAAATAAGTGTTTAGTCTATGCTTTGATGGTCATTATTTTGTCACTCTGTTGAGTCGTTTATTTGATCAGATTTAATTTGTATTTGTTTATTTTTGTACATACTGATATATTTGTTTTATTATTTGTTTGTTAATATATTCTTTAATTAGATTTATTCCGTGTATTTCAATATACCCCATAGTAATGAGGTGATGATTTTGGTGAGATCTATTCCTTGGACTTTTAATACAAAGAGAAGTTCAATTTGTAATTTTGTTACACCCTAAGAGGCCTAGGGTCGTAACATGACGAAAATTACGATGTTATAAACTTAGACTTTAGCAAAGCCTTTGGCAGAGTACCGCATCAGAGGCTTCTGAGAAAAGTTATGGCTCATGGTATCGAGGAGAAGTTTTAAATTGGATTCAATCATGGTTCACCGATATAACAAAGAGGGTCAGTGTACATGGTGTTAAATCTGAGCGGGGCTGTGTAACCAGTGGGGTTCCTAGGGGGTCAATACTGGGCCCACTCTTGTCCATAATCTACATAGGCGATCTAGATACTGGGATCAGCAGTGACATAAGCAAATTTGTGGATGACAGCAAAATAGGGCGGCAGATTAATTCAGGGCAGGATGCAAATGCACTACAGGAGGATTTAAATAAACTGCAGGGGTGGTCTGAAAATGGAAAATGAAATTCAACACCAGCAAGTGCAACGTACTTGATATTGGAAAAACAAATAATGTCAATTTATACATCCTTAACAACTTCAACCTAGAGAAGTCGACTTATGAAAGAGACTTAGGGGTACTTGTAAGCCCGGACCTACGGCCTAGAAAACAGTGCGTTAATGTTCGAAATAAGGCAAACAGAGTATTGGGTTTTATATCTTGAAGTGTAAGTAATAAGAGTGCTGAGGTCTTATTGCAACTATATCTTGCGCTAGTCAGGATGCACCTCGATTATGCGGTTCAGTTCAGGTGCACTTATTATAGAATGGATATCAATTCACTGGAGTCGGTGCAGCGAAGAATGACGAAAATTATTCCGGGACTTAGAAACCTTCCATATCAACATAGGTTAAAGAAACTAAACTTGCATTCCCTAGAAATACGAAGAGTGCGGAGAGATATGGTAGAAGTATTTAAGTGGGTGAAAGGAATCAATAAAGGAGATATAGATAAAGTTCTTATTGTATTCGAGCAGGATAGGGCTCTTAGCAACGGATTTAAGTTGGATAAGTTTTGGAGGGAGATAGGAAGGAACTGGTTCACAAATAGGGTGGTGGATGAATGAAACAAGCCTAGCAACATTGTAGCAAGTGCTGGAATGCTGTAAAGTTTTAAAAGGAGGCTATTGTAGATAGATTCATGGATGAGAGAGAGTGATAGTAACTCTCGACAGGACCTGCCATGCACAGGCCAACCGGCCTATGGCAGACTCCTTATTTTCTTATTTTATTATGTGTAGCGGCCTACAATCACGTGCTACCTCCACAATACCAGCAGTGTGGCGGTATACAACCACGTGTTACCTCAATAATACCAGCAGTGTAGCAGCCTACAACAATGTGTTATATCCACAATATCAGCAATGTGGCATTCCACAAGCATGTGTTACCTCCACAATACCAGTAAATTAGCAGCCTACAACCATGTGTTACCTTCACAACACCAGCAGTATTGGCGGCCTACAACCTTGTGTTGCCGTCACAATATCAGCAGTGTTTGAGGACTACAAACATATGTTACTTCCACAATACCAGCACTGTGGCGGCCTACAAATGTCGTGGAACCTCAACAAACTTCTACGGCAAAAGGGACCTTTATGTTAGGTATGAGGTACATCTGTCTAAGGATGGGGTGGCAACCCTGGCTGCTTCTCTCGTGAGGGCAGTTCAAAAGATGTCGAAGTCTTTAAACTGCTAAGAAAACATATGATCACGGGGGTGTAGGAGACTGCAGTGGGAACGGGTAAACAAAGAGAAAGGTTACAGGGAAATAGTGCTTGGAATTATGGAAAAACTAAATTAGGCAGGGAGTTAAACATAAACGCGACAAAGAGAGGACTCGGAACACGACTAACTTAAATGGCTACTAAGCAAACAGTAGAAGTACGACAAACAAAATAGATGAAATCAGGGCGTTGGCATGTACCGAAAAAATCTATATAATAGCATTAACATAAACATGGATAAACCTAGACTCACGTGAGTTACCTGTCGAATACCAAATTGCAGGTTACAAATTATTCCATACCGATAGACAGATTAGGAAAGGAAGAGGAGTAGCAATCTATGTCAGGGATAATCTAAAGTGTGAAATAAATAAGGTAATAAAAACAGAAATGGAATACAAAAACAATTTGAGAAAAGCTAATCGATGGTAGGGAAAAATTAATCACAAGAGTAACATATAGAACCTCCTAGTCTTGATAGAGTTAATGAGCGACTTATTTGGGATGAAATGCGCAGGGCTTCCATACATAGCAAAGTCTATATAGTAGGCGACTTTAACTTTAGCCAAATAGATTGGATTGACCTTTCGGGTAACTCAGAATCAGAGGATTTTCTTGAAACAATTAAGGACTGCTTCCTAAGCCAACACATAATCGAACTCACCCGGGGTAATAATATACTTTGATTTAGTTCTGTCAAACAGAGAAAACCTCATTAGTAATGTCGAGGTAAGGAATGAACTTGCAAACAGCGATCACAAGGAAATTAGGTTCCAGTTAGAATTTCAGGGAAGTAGCAAGGAAAATTCCACTAAAGTCCCAGATTTCAGAAGGGCAAGCCTTGATAGTTTGAAAATGCAGATGAGAGAATGGGTATCACTCTTGGTGGTGAACTACATGACCTCACATGAGGTGACCTCTCACAATGTACCCACAGAGGGCGACCTCACCTTACCGGGTGACCTGATAACGAGATCTGAGGTTGCCAACTTCCAAAACAATAAAAAAAAGGAGTTACTTAATGCACAAAGGCAAAACATACCATACAGAAAACTCAGATCAAACAACTATGACCCTAAATGGATAAATAATTATTTATAGAATATTATTGGACAAACAAAGGCTATAGGAAGGAGAATAAATTGTCGTGAAGTCTACCTCCAAAATTATTATAAGGTATTGGCCGTTAGGGTTAAGACCGAGATAAGAAAAGCAAAGAGGAGTAATGAACTGAAGATAGCAAGGGAGGCGAAGGCAAGCCCCAAGGGATTCTATCAATAGTATGAAACTAAAACAAAAGAAAAGATTGGACCAATACAGTCAGATACCGGCGAACTAACTGATAACGACAGACAAATGAGCAATAATCTGAATAAATGTTTTTCAACAGTTTTCACCTCAGAAAATTTAAACATGATACCCGTGGCACCGACTCTTACAGAGATAGCGAAGAAAATAAATTAAGCGAGATAGTAGTGACTAGTAACGATGTTCGTAAGCAAATAGACAAACTATAGCCTAATAAGTCACTAGGTCCTGATGAAATATTTGCCAGAGTATTAAAGGAATGTAAAGAAGAGCGTAGTATGCCCTTAGCAAAGTTATTTAACTTGTCCTTAAAATTATTATGTGCTATATCTCGACTTTAGCAAAGTCTTCGATAAAGTCCCTCACGAAAGACTAATAAGAAAAGTGGAGGCTTATGGCATTAAAGGAGATATTCTAAAATGGATTAGGGCGTGGTTACAAGACAGGAAACACCGAGTAGATTTGCTGATGACACTAAAATACGGCGTGTAATTAAATCTGATGATGACTCAGCAAAACTACAGGAAGATCTAAAAAAAAATTTCGTATTGTCTGAAAAATGGCAGATGAGATTCAATGTGGACAAAAGTAAAGTACTCAGTATAGGAGATGTAAACAGGGAAACCAAATACCAGATGAACAACGATGTTATTGAGAAATCCGACTGCGAGAAAGATTTTGGAGTAATGATAAGTAGGAATCTTAAGCCAAGTAAACAATGTGTATTTGCTCGAATCAAGGCTAAGAGAGTACTTGGGTTCATACAAAGGAGTGTTAGTTACAAGATTAGCGAGGTCATCTTAAAACTATTTCTTTTGCTTGTGAGACCCCACTTGGATTACGCAGTTCAGTTCTAGTCACCGTATTACAGAATGGATATAGAATCCTTGGAAAGAATTCAGAAGAGAATGACAAAACTAATCCCTGGCATTAGGAACCTTGAGTACAGAGACAGGTTAAAGCTTCTTAATTCGCTCTCCCTCGAGAGACGTAGAGTGAGGGGCGATATGATCTAGGTGTATAAATGGAAGTCAGCCCTGAACAAAGGGGACATTACAAAGGTACTCAAACTATCCAACCAGGAGCGATCTAGTAACAATGGTTTTAAATTAGACAAATTTAGATTTAGGCGTGAAATAGGTAAACATTGGTTTGGAAATAGAGTAGTGGATGAGTGGAACATGTTACCAATATCATCATTAACTCGAATACTGTACACTGGATAGCTTCAAACATAGGTTGGATGGATATATGAGCATTAGGAGTTGGGTGTAAATGGGACTGCCCCGTATGGGCCAATAGGCCCGCTGCAGTTTCCTCCATTCTTATGTTCTTATGTTCTTATACCAACAGTATGACGGCTTACAAATACGTGTTACTTCCACAATACCAGCAGGGTGGTGGCCAAAATCCAGGTGTTACCTTCACATTATCAATAGTGTGGCAGCCTACAACCACGTGTTACCCG
>NW_024739403.1:11175641-11213558 GCF_018991925.1 Homarus americanus
TCTGTTCACGCTTCCATTTCACACAAGCTTACTAATAATTTGTTAATTGTACTTATTATATTATTATTGTTTTAAGCATTTATAGGGTTAATTGTATATTTATGTATGTAATTATATGCATCATTGTCTTACTCTGTTAAGTCAACTCAAGAGTAATATTAATTAATTATAAAATATCCAGCAATGTCTAGGATCACGCGGATTATGGGGACGCCGCCTGTATGCACTCCACGCCTTCCCCAGTAGCGAAAACTGCGGGTGATAGGTTAGACGTGTCTATTCAGTTTCTAGCCTTGACCTTGTCTAGTGCTTTATCAAGTCTTCTGCAATGCCCTAGGGGTATCACAGGTATTAGTGACACGTTTAGTTAGGCCTAGGAAGGATCCTAGTGGTAAGGTATTCCTGTTTGGTAGGGATAATCATTTTATTGATTGTTGTATATATATATTTCCTGCATGTCTTGTAGTAATATAGTATGTTAGCAATATTTGTTTGGTCTAACTCTTACAGGTTTTCAGTTCGCATCACTCTTTATTTTATTATACAATTACTATTCCCCAAATTATGTTTGCTTAATCATTACTCCCTTGAAACATAATTGAATTAATTAATTATCTTCCCTTTTGTAATTCACTTATTTCAAGTTAAGTAATATTTGTTTGGTCTAACTCCTTACAGTATAGTTTCGCCCTTCCGGCATCACTCTTATTTTATTATACAATTACTTATTCCCTTAAATTCATGTTTGCTAATCATTACTCCCTTTAAAACATAAATTGAATTAATTAATTATCTTCCCTTTTGTAATTCACTTATTTCAACTGTTCTTACTTTTTCAAGTACATTTAGTTGAGTAGGTATTTGGTGGAGATAATTATTGCCGTGTTCCCTATTTGTACCTTTATTTGTTAATAACTTGGGGTAGGATTCACTCCCCAAGTATAAAGGATATTGGGATCGCGACAGTAGTGATGATGTATGGTGTTATATGTAGTGATGATGGATGATGTTATATGTAGTGATGATGGGTGGTGTTATATGTAGTGATGATGGATGGTGTTATATGTAGTGATGATGGATGGTGTTATATGTAGTGATGATGGATGGTGTTATATGTAGTGATGATAGATGGTGTTATATGTAGTGATAATGTATGGTGTTATATGTAGTGATGATGGATGGTGTTATATGTAGTGATGATGGATGATGTTATATGTAGTGATCTCACAAAGCTCCAACCAACCCGATCCGACACAGCCCCGGCGCACACACATAAAAAAGTCGTATTCCATCCTATGGTTTACAGCTATTTTGATCCTTAGGTTCTCCTTCATTATGGCTTACTTTTCTCTGCATTTAACCTCCATCCGTTACACCACACAGAGGTTGAAAAGTCGTATCCCATCCCACGTATTATAGCTAATTTTATCCTTATGCTCTCTCTTATTACAGCTTACTTTTCTTTGATCTCTAACTTTTCTAGGCTGTCCATTCTAACAAGGTAGGTTGTACTGTGCACATTATTGTCATTCCTAAAAAAAAACCTTTAATTCATATTACTCTACATAACATTCAAATCCACAGCGCTTGTAGAATCTCAGAAAACGGGGGTCATTGATAAAGACTAACTCACCTAATGAAAGTTACGGAATCATGTGTTGTATTGTACTCAGGTACGGTTATATAATATTAATTGTATGTATTCATAGCATTAAGGAGAACTCAAGGTATCCATAAGATGATCACGGAAGTCCAGTTGAGCCGGACTAGTGTACTGTAGGACTAAGTGTGGACTGTGGTTTGAAGGTCATACTATTTACGTCTGTGAACGTGTAGCGAACATAACTTCCACAAATATCATATGAAAATACGTGAGAACAAGGATCTGGGAAAAGGATAAATGTATCAGAACTATGTGAGGTGTTGGGAGTGACCCAGAAACTATACGTGAAAGGAAATATCTTGTATGCATCGGTGTGAACTTAATACACCTCGTCTCCTCGGGTGACGTATACCCATGACATGTACAGTGATCAGAGAATCTTATGTCTGTGTTCAAATAGTGCAATGTGTGAGAGGAGGATCCCTAATTACAGTTTTAAGTGAAGTGGATATACCCACCCCATGAACATTAAGCTTTTGTTTCAAGGTCGCGTCCTTTGGGCCCGCCTCGAGTGTGCGTGTGCCGCGTTGATATTATAACCCAATGAATTTACCCACGGACTAGCAAACCAGATCCTTACCTTTGTGTGTAATTTAGGATTAAAATATGTGTTGATAAGACATGAGGTTACAATATAGAGGAAAGTGTTCATGTGAGAACCGTAAGAAATAAAAGTAAAAATTAATGTGTTGATAAGACATGAGGTTACAATATACAGGAAAGTGTTCATGTGAGAACCGTAAGAAATAAAAGTAAAAATTAAAGATTTGAAACTGTAGACCTACGCGGTGAGGAGCGGCAAGGCCCTGCCCTTCAGTGTCCTCCGTTCTCTCATCACTTTAGGTCAGTGAACTTCATCGGGCTGTATTCAGCCTTAAAAAAAAAAGAGGCATATAGCAGTTATTACAGTTAAAGCTTTGCCTGATGTATAAGTGAAGTAGTAATGTGTTAGGGTGTGTGATAACCGCCCATCAGGCATTATTTCTCAGTGTCCTCCGTTGTTTCATCACTTAAGGTCCCATGCGGTCGGAGCACCTTGCTGGGCGTCGGCCATTATCTCTTTGAGCGTCCCACCATGTGAGGTGACTACCAGCTATGCTATTCCACTGTGAACCTGTGGATTCCCAGCATACCACCCCAAAGGAGTAGGAATAAATAAGGAAATACTTGAGAAACTCCGCGGTCGTCACTTGGAGCGACCTATAATACTAGGCGTAGAAACAGTACTGGTATGCTTCTGGGTGAAACCCTCGTCTCTACCCACAGAGGGCGGTGTGCGAACGAGGTGCCTGATATGTGTACCTAGAAAATACGAGGAGTCCCATACTTGCAGGTGTGGAGTATAACAGGTGTGGTGAGCTGGTGCTACAGGGAGGTGAGATGGTGTTACTATGTGTGATGACCTAAGGTGCTACATCCCATACAGGTGGAGCAGTCCGACGTGTTGAGTGATGTTGTAAGAAGGGTAACTAAAATCATCGTTGTTCTTCTGAGGAAGGCCAACTCACTTGTATTTTTTGTTACAGTATGTTTTATAAGGAATAAATTAGTTAAGACATGTTATGGTTTTACCCTTCTTTCCCCTTATCGATCTGGTCAATGAAAAACCTAGCCCAATGCCTAAGTCACTCTGCTCGCTACCTAACGAGCTACATACTGCCCAGAGGGGGTCTGGTGGCAACATCCCTTAGAAATTAAGAATAGAGTTAAGTCATTCCTCTTAGAATTAGTGACCCCAGAATCTGGCAGTATAAGGTAGGCAGGTAGGTAGGTAGTCCATTCTAACGAGGTATACCAAACGTACGATATTTCACACGGTGGCCTTGCGAAAGAGCCGCCCGGAGGGCGGCGTTTCTGCTATCTATATATATAAAACAAAGAAGTCTGTCTGTTTGTATGTATGTCCGCACGAGAATCTTGGAAACTACTTTACCGATCTGTAATGATGATGGATGGTGTTATATGTAATGATGATGGATGTTGTTATATGTAGTGATGATGGGTGGTGTTATATGTAGTGATGATCTATATCTATATAAAACAAAGAAGTTTGTCTGTTTGTCTGTGTGTCCGCACGAGAATCTCGGAAACTACTTTACCGATCTGTAGTGATGATGGATGGTGTTATATGTAGTGATGATGGATGTTGTTATATGTAGTGATGATGGGTGGTGTTATATGCAGTGATGATCTATATCTATATAAAACAAAGAAGTCTGTCTGTTTGTCTGTGTGTCCACACGAGAATCTCGGGAACTACTTTACCGATCTGTAGTGATGATGGATGGTGTTATATGTAGTGATGATGGATGGTGTTATATGTAGTGATGATGGATGATGTTATATATAGAATATGAAAAGTGTCCCTCTGTTGTCATTGGCAACATAGTTAAGAAATGTGAATACTGCGGTGCAAAGAAGTACAAAGGAGAATCTGCTGGACTCTGCTGCTCTCATGGGAAAGTACGACTGCCAAATTTGGAAAAACCACCACAACCATTGAAGACTCATGCTGGGAACAACACCAGAGTCAAAACACTTCTTGGAAAATATACGGAAGTACAATTCATGCTTCCAGATGACATCCTTTGGAGCTACCAGAGTAGTTCATGAGCACGGATACATGCCCACATTCAAAGTCCAGGGTCAAGTCTATCACAAAGCAGGATCCCTCTTACCACTGGAAGATGAGCAGGCAAAGTTCCTCCAAATCTACTTCATGAGAGATCATGAAAAGCAGACTACTATGAGGTGTGGCAACATTCAAGGTGTCAGACATGACATTGTCCTATCTATCCAAGAAATGCTGCATGAGCGCAACACGTATGTACAGTCATTTAAAAATGCCCTGGAAAACATGCCTTCTGACGAGTACAAAGTCAGGATCAAAGCAGACACCTTAATGCACTACAGTGAGACAATGTGGAGCCTCCAGGAGCGTAGCGTCCTCCCGTGGCCTAGCGAAAAAGCCTCCCGGAGGGCGGCGATTCCGCACCTGGCCCATTCCTGCAGGCTCTCAACTGGCTCAGCCATGTTAATATTGTTATTATTATCCACTCTGTGTCTATGTTTTTCTGGCTAAATAAACTGTTTCAATTCAATTCAAAATTTTCTGCCAGGCATTGTTTTCTTTTTTGTGTATGTGGATCATGCCCACATCTGTTCCCTTGTCATTTATCACGACCTTATCACTGACCAAGTCAATAACAATAAATTTCTTCCTCTTCATAGTATCCAGGAGCCGTGTTTGTCATCTTACCCACGTCTGAAATGTAAACAAACCACAGTACCAATCCCACCATGTTGCTGAAACCTGAGAGCGCAGAATTTGGTGTTGTTTTAGCATAGCAAAAACCTTGGGACCCATTCGTTGTCAAAGTATTTTATGATTAGCAAATGTGACACACAACTCACTGTTTAGCATATGGCCGAAGGCGTTGAAAAAGAACAATAGCGAAGCAGGGGCGGATCCAGGAATATCAAAAGTGGGGTCCAAGAAGTCGTGGGTTGGGGAACATAGCGAGCAAAAATGCCTGAGTGCAATCTGCATTAAAGACAAGGACCAAGGATAAAATACTTGTTTTTAGTCCTTGCCGGATCAGCCCCTGCCCGCCTGTCCAAGGACTAAAAACAGTATTTTATCCTTGCGCCCATCTACTGTACACCCCCGCATATCATTAGTTCGGTTAATCGAAAGATTTAATAAGTTATGTCCATATACAGGTAAAAATGATTTATACCTTGAGCGAAGGAAAACTTAATGCGTGGACTGCTTAAACATTTCATTATTAAAACAGATGACATTAATGAACAATTATTTTGATGGGATCACCTGAAAATTAACCCCCATTTACAGCAATTTCACCTGATGAATAAACACCCTAACTCTAACCTAACCTAACCTAACCTGTTCAGTGCTCCCTACGTACACTAGAACTTTATTCTATAGACCTTGGTTACCGCCAGACGATTTTATTTTGGTTTTCGATAGACGATTTTGTTAAGTTTAGAGAAAACCCCCAGAACGGAGATGAAATTAATCATCAGGTCAAATAAGCTAGGGGCTAATCTTCAGGTGATCCCTAAGATAGGTCACTTTATTGGTTGACTAAGTGAAGGCTTGTTTAAATGAATGACTATTTAAGAGAATGAATTGATTATTAACATGATTGACTATTTCAATGGGCGACTGTTTAAATGGATTATTATTTAATGGGTGAATAGTATATAGATACTTTCTAAACAGAATTAATTAAACAAGTTATTGGTTTGGTATATATGTGAATGACTTTTAAAACGAATGACTAAACAATTGATGATCTAAACAAGTGACTCAGTACGGGTGAATGAGCGAATATTTTAGATGGGCAACGATTGAAACAGGTGACAATTAAAACTAAAAAAAACTATTAACGGATGATTAGTTTGAAGGGGGTGACATTGTTGTTCGTAAATAATAATAATAATAGTAAAATAATATTTATAATAATAATAATAGTAAAATAATAATAATAATAATAATAATAATAATAATAATAATAATAATAATAATAATAATAATAATAATAATAATAAACGGTTTATTGAAAAACATAGCAGCCAGAGGATAATAATATACAATGGACAAAAATATGACTTACAGTATTTAGTATGAGGCGTTGGGGAGTAGATTGTTAAACAAAAGCTTTCAATACAAAAAGGAAATGGAGTTAACATACAGGTTATATATGAGTGATTGGTAATTTGGTGCTGTAAACACGTTGTTGTATGCCGCCACACTACTGGTATCGTGGAGGTAACACCTGGTTTTAGGCCGCCACACTGCTGGTATTGTGGACGTAATACGTGGATGTAACTTTTCCATTTCTAAATCCAGTTCCATTATCCTAACATCCTGATTCTTAGACGCATCCTCTAACTCATACAATGATACCTCGGACTCGTTAAGTACCTCTATGTTTACAAGATGACGTAATACAGCATTTTTCACTACAGACTTTTTCCAGTGCTGTTTAATTTGGACCTTACACTCAAGAGCTATTTTAACCCAATCCTTTTTCCTAACATTAGAGCTTAGTACAGTTATTACTGATGGTTCCATCAGAAATTCTTCTACATTGTAAAGTTCCATTTTGTCCCGTCTTCACGCAAATCAAACTAATATCAAACCAGATACGGATAACTCACAAATTGTATATAATAAGAACTAACTTGTTCACCGAATAATACTGGTTACCAATATGAATATTAAAATCCGGGACAGGCCCCCATTTTCTGTTATGCCATCACTCCTCTTTATCAGGATTCTGCCACTAGTCAAAATAAGAGGCGAGGTTGATCGTGAAAGCATTGAGAAACACCTCTACCACTAGTGGTCACATCTATAAGCAGGGTAAACCTTATACAATTCGTATTACCTTCCGCAGGTTCTTAATGATAAGCCTGTAGTGGAATTTTCCACTACAACTGCGTAACAGCCCACCACCAAGCGTATCCGCATTCCAATGTGCCGCCTGCCCTAGCAACCAGGCGAGAGCTGTCCCCAGATGTTACCGATCTTAGCAACGAAACTATTCACCGGCTACTTCTCGGGTTTTCCCACCATGACTCATAGCGGCTGCTGCGGGGTATATAAGCTCTGTCTCTCCATTGAGATTCATTCTGACCATATTTCTTGAACAAGCAACATCTCCTCCAGCAAGCTCCACGCTGTTAACAATTCATTCAACCAGGAGGCCAGCAACAGGCAACACCTTCTCTAACGAAGCTCCTGCACATCTACCTCCTTCAACACGATATTCCCGAACGTCTTCTACTGAGCTGCTCCCCACCACACGGCATCTCCAGCACCAGACTGTCTATCATATAACTTATATAGTAAGGCATACAAGAAACCACATTAGAGTTTCCTTCCATCCAGAGTGCTAGACAACTTTAATATCTCGATACCCCTACAATGACTCCCGAGATAGCACTCACACGGGATGGAGGACGAACGGATCTCTCTGCCGATTGGGACCACAACCGCCGAGGACTGGCCTGACCATGTGGAAGCAGCCCTCGCCGGTTCAGCTTGAGCTACCGACGGACAAAAGTGGCCGCGCCCTGCTTTGTGCCTTACCCACGGAAGTGGCCACGCGGGTCTCACAAAACCATTTCCAACCCCTCCAGAGACTCCAACAATTCCGCCGGCTCTGCGGGCTGCCTTGAAGACGTGTTATCACTGCATCTCAGCCCCAATCTCCTGCAAGATCTATCCCCACCTCCTCGAACTCAACCCGACGTCTATATAGAGGAGATGTGTCGGTTGACCCCGTCACACGGACAGACTCCCCGACTCTATCCTGCGCCAGCTTCACGCACAAAAACTACCTACAGAAGTAATGCAGAACATCCTGTCCGCAGTAGATTACTCTACGACACCGCAAACTATATGCAACCGCGCAGATAGGACTTAAACAATGCGCTTGCTGCACCCTCTTCTTGCTGCCACAGTCAGCCACCAGAGAAACGCACTTCATCGAACTGTGCTGCGTGCATGCAGCGTGGGCTTCAACACCCCTCAGCCGAGCACACCTCACAAGACATCAAGGACCTGTTGCACTCTGGAACCGCAGGATGGACACCATTGAGCAGTTCTGCTCCTCCATACCTGCTGCTGCGCCGGTTCCTGACTCACACTACGCCCTACAAGTTCCAGACACACAGCAGCCAACCCCAGCACACAACAAATTTAATCTCCTGCTGGTATCACCAGACTCTCGGCCGCTATGCTCGAAACTGTGAGCCCTATTGCACTTGGTTCGAAACGGCAACACTGGAGGCTGGTAGACGCCTCAGCCTCCGTCCCTCCAGGCGTCTCATTACTGCGCGTCACCGACCGCACCTCCGGCAAGACGTTCCTCATCGACACCGGTTCATCTGTCAGCCTCATCCCTCCCTCACTACGAGACAAGTCAAAGCAACCCTCGTATGACCTGTTCGCTGCCAACGGTACCTCCATCGCCTCCTACGGCGTACGCACCCTCGCCTTAGACCTCGGTCTGCCCAAGGCTCTGCGTTGGTTATTCGTGATAGCAGACGTGTCTCAACCCATCCTTGGTTTCGACTTCCACAAGCTCGGCGTCAAACCAAGTCATCTATGCCTCATTCATGAGCCTACAGCACGCAAGATCCAGGGTTCTCGTGCCAGACACACGGACGCTATCACCTGTCTTGCGCCTTCCAACGAGTTCTCCTCCCTGCTCGACGAATTCAAGAAGCTTTTCTCACCCCGAGTCTCCCTACCCCTACCACCTACGTCGGGAATTTTCCACCACATCGAAACCAAAGGACCACCAGTCTTTTCACGCCCTCGCCGCCTGCGCCCTGAGCTCCTGTACACAGCAAAAGCAGAATTCAACAAACTACTGCAAGACGGCATCATTCGCCCTTCAAGGAGTCCCTGGGCATCGCCTCTTCACATGGTTCCTAAGCGAACACCCGGCGAGTGGAGGGTCTGTGGCGACTACAGAGCCCTGAATCTCGTCACCAAACCTGACAGGTACCCTATTCCGCATGTCCAGGACTTTCACCACAAACTTCATGGCAAGACTATCTTCTCGAAGATCGACTTGGAGCGTGCCTTCCACCAGATCCCAGTAGCGCCGGCAGATACCCAGAAGACAGCCATCACCACTCCGTTCGGACTCTTCGAGTACACTTTCATGAGTTTTGGCTTACGCAATGCAGCACAGACTTTCCAGAGGTTCATGGACCATATGCTTCGCGACCTCGATTTTGTCACCGTCTACATTGACGACATCCTCGTCGCATCTTCGACGCCTGCCGAGCACCACCACCACCTACAACTCCTTCTCCAACGCCTGCAGAACAACAACATGAAAGTTCATCCTGCTAAGTACGTCTTTGGAACCTCGGCCATCGATTTCCTCGGTCACAGAGTCTCGCCCAGTGGCATACAACCCCTACCACAGAAAATAACCGCGATTAGGGAGTTCCCCAAACCTGAAACGGCGAAGAAACTCCGGGAGTTCCTGGGTTTAGTCAACTACTACCACCGCTTCATTGACAAAGCTGCCACTGTCCTAGCCCCCCTACACGACCTTCTCAAGGGACGCCCAAAGAAGTCTCACAAGTCTCTCATGTGGACTCAAGAGGCTACTACGGCATTCACCACTATCAAACAGCACATCACACGCCTCACCCTCCTGGCCCACCCCGCACCTAACGCCCGGACCACTCTCACAACAGACGCTTCTTCTACTGCAGTGGGCGCCGTCTTACAGCAGGAGATCAACGGAACTTTCATGCCCGTTGCTTTCTTCTCACAACGGCTTCAACCACCACACCTCAAGTACAGCGCTTTTGATCGAGAACTCTTGGCCATATACTTGGCTGTCAGACATTTCCAACACTTCCTCGAGGCCCGTCAGTTCACCATCTTCACTGATCACAAGCCCCTCGTCCACGCCTTCGCTTCAGTTTCCCAGTCACATACACCTCGTGTCCTGCGCCACTTGGCTTACATCTCGGAGTTCTCCAGCGACGTCCAACACATTAAAGGCAGCCACAACGAGATCGCCGACGCCCTCTCTCGTTGTATATCCACCATTCTTCCCTCATCTCCACCCATTGATTATGGGCAGCTAGCCGCGGCTCAAGAGAAAGACGAAGACCTGGCAGCATACAAGACATCCCCCTCAGGCCTCATACTCCAAGAACTCCCTGTTCCTGGCACAAAGATAAAATTGTGGTGCGACGTATCCTGTGGACAGCCTAGACCGTTCGTGCCTCACGTCCACCGCCGCGCTGTTTTCGACCGCATCCATGGTCTCAGCCACCCGGGTGTGCGGGCCTCCCAGCGCCTCCTCACGCAACGTGTCGTCTGGCCCGGCATCAAGTCTGATACTAAGAAATGGGCTGCCCAGTGCCTGGCCTGCCAGTCCTCCAAAATACATCGTCACATACGGGCCCCCTTACAAGCTTTTCCTATTCCCAAAGGCCGTTTTCAAGTAGTTCACCTCGACATCGTGGGACCTCTACCATCATCCTACGGTAGCACCTACATCTTCACCTGCATCGACCGTTTCACCAGGTGGACAGAAGCAATTCCCATGCCCAACGCTACAGCAGAGACTACTGTCCGCGCCTTCATGTCCGGTTGGGTTTCCCGTTTTGGCCCCCCAGCAACCGTAATCACTGACCGAGGAGTACAGTTTGAGTCACAACTCTGGCAGCACCTCCTACAGTTCCTCGGCACGTCTAGACAATGCACTACAGCATACCACCCTCAAGCCAACGGCATGGTAGAGCGTTTTCACCGGCAGCTGAAGGACGCACTCAAGGCACAGCACGACCCTTACAGCTGGACTGATGCGCTTCCCTTAGTGCTCCTCGGCATCCGTGCGTCACACAAGGAGGATATGGACTGTAGCCCAGCAGATCTGACACTAGGCGAGCCCCTTCGGCTACCCGGGGATTTCTCACTCCCTCCTGATCCCAACCAAACCACTCCAGCCTTTCGTCACGACTTACTCCAAAAGCTACGACAAGCAGTTTCTGCATTCAGAGCTACTGCTCCACGCCAGCCTACTCGGCGCCCTGAACACATCCCTCCTGCACTACTCACAGCCGAGTATGTTTTCGTCAGGCATGATGCTCACCGCAACCCACTACAACGCCCCTACGATGGACCCTTCCAGGTGGTTACCCGTTCTGCAAAGTTCCTGACAATTATCCGGAATGGCAGACATGACACCGTCAGCATAGACAGAGTCAAACCGGCCGCCTTACCCGTCGGGCCCCCAGCCCAGCAGCACCATCAACAAACTACGCCTGCACCAGTCCACCCGCAGTTACCACCGGCAGCAACACCACACCCACGACATTTCTGGGCACCCTCTTTTCACCCTCATGTACAACCTGCTCCTGTCATAGAACCTGAACCTGTCATAAACCCCCCTCCTATCATAGAACCTGCTCCTGTCATAGACCCTCCTCCTGTCATAGAACCTGAACCTGCTCCTGCCATGGACCCTCCTCCTGACGCAGCCCCTGCAGCAGCAGGAGCACAACAACCATTGCTTGTACAACCTCCTCTAATCCCAAACCCTCTTTCTCCTCCTAATTCTCCCACAGGTTTTGTGTCACTGGACGGAGTTGTTACACGTAGCGGTCGAGTCGTACATACACCTGCCCGGTATGTGTTATGTGTGGGACACAACCCGGACAACATCCAGCATCCCGCCGCGCCTGGAGGGGAGGGGGAGTATTGTAGTGGAATTTTCCACTACAACTGCGTAACAGCCCACCACCAAGCGTATCCGCATTCCAATGTGCCGCCTGCCCTAGCAACCAGGCGAGAGCTGTCCCCAGATGTTACCGTATCTTAGCAACGAAACTATTCACCGGCTACTTCTCGGGTTTTCCCACCATGACTCATAGCGGCTGCTGCGGGGTATATAAGCTCTGTCTCCCCTTGAGATTCATTCTGACCATATTTCTTGAACAAGCAACATCTCCTCCAGCAAGCTCCACGCTGTTAACAATTCATTCAACCAGGAGGCCAGCAACAGGCAACACCTTCTCTAACGAAGCTCCTGCACATCTACCTCCTTCAACACGATACTCCCGAACGTCTTCTACTGAGCTGCTCCCCACCACACGGCATCTCCAGCACCAGACTGTCTATCATATAACTTATATATATATATATATTATACAAGAAAACCACATTAGAGTTTCCTTCCATCCTGAGTGCTAGACAACTTTAATATCTCGATACCCCTACAAGCCTCATTAACTTAAACTAAATCGGTTTCATAGTGAGGAGAAATCATACACTGCATAATTTAGTATAATAAAATTAAAGAACGTATATACAAGGGACATGTAATGGAAAAACAATGAAATATTGAGAGCCACAGCTTAAATCAACCTAAGCCCTAACACCAGCCTTTATATGCACTTAAACAGCACAAAAAATATACACCACTTATCTCCACAATAATATCCTAAGTCCAGACCAACTGAATAACAACCTCACAACAGCCAGGCAAGTCTGCTTATGCCCCTGTCTCCACTGGCTGAGTTGGTAGTGCCCAACACAGTGCTGATACCATGTCTTCAATTTCAATACTATATTACCTCGCTAATGCACAACATTAAACTGGTTTATTTAACAAAAACATATTATACAATAATATATAATACATATTAAACAATAATTACAGTATAGGAACAAAGTTATATAAAATATACTGAACAAGCAGCGTAATTACCTCTGAACATGTAAGGAAATTACCTATAAATCATATATATATATATATATATATATATGTAACCGGTCGGAATTTGCTGGACTTTAATTTCTCACTTCACTTGGGGTTTATTAAAAATTAATAGATGGTAATGGCAGTGGAAGCGCCCCTTTGAGAAAAATCCTGAACCAGCACAAGAACACTTAAATCTACTACACAAAATGAACTGTCCGTGACCCGTGGAAGGATAGCGTCTGTGACTGGGATGAATGAGACACACTGTAAAATTTAGACACTTATATTCCCTCCAACACTACAAACACAATCAAATAATGGTACACCAATATGCGCACCTCTTAACTTAAACTTTAAACACTACTCTGGGGAATAAAAGTTATACATGACATAGAAATTATTAGAAACACAGGCAACAATAAATTTGAAGTATTAAGAAATGTTAATTGCACACATGAACAGGCCTTACGGGCTTTCACAAAATAATATCAGTCACTGAGGAATGGTAATAAAATATAAGAATTTAAATACTCTACAATGAATAGGCCTTAAGGGCACTCAACAAAATTATAGTACCCCAACAGATGTACACTTCCTAACCTAACCTAACCACTACTCTGGGGAACAAGGTTATACCTGAGATCAGAATTATGAAGAACAATTAGAGGCATTAAAAGAATCAATCACAGTATCACTCTGGTTCCACTTAATGGCACAAACATTCAAAACAATATTATCAAAATTATTTAAGAAATATTAACTACACACGTCAAGATAATATCAGTCTGAGGAGTGGTGTTAACTACACCCGTAATAATGAAGATAAAATGTTCCTCTAGGTATCTCCTAGAGTCCTAGACTCACGGTCTCAGTGTGTGACCATTAGTTTACTCAGATAGCCTCAGTGTACTCCCAGTGCGTCCATGGGCAGGAAGCGAGTGAGCCAATCAGACCTTGTGCAGTTGAGAGAAACTTTAGCTTCCCGTTAGCAAGAGGGTTTCACTAGCTGACCGAGGACACGTGGTGTTGTGCACCGGAGTGGTAAGAACTGATCACCCACTGCTGATGCTGGTCCCGTGTCGTTTTAGTTGTCGGGAGCACTCGTTCACTCAAGAGATCCTTTGCTACCCCGCTAAACAGTGACAGGCCTACACTGATCGGTCCAATGGCGACAATCGCCACCCTCAATCATCAACGGCAGTCAATCTCTCGCAGTCAACTCCGGTCAACTCCAATCAACTCCGGTCAACTCCAATCAAGTGGGTTCTGACGGAAACCCTGAAATGAACTCACTGTTAGCTCTAGTTTACTTTATCACTGCCCTATCTAACCCTGTCTGAGATCGAATGAGACTTACTTGTTATACTGCAATAGCACAGCACAGGTGACTAGGCCACGTGACTATTTCTGATGGACGCTCGGAACGTCTTGTCTGTGTGAATGCTCTCCGGGACTGGGCCTAGCCAGCGTCGCGTCTCCTCAAGGCGTTACCTTAGGTCTACGTGATATATTTACCGCCTAACTAATAACTCCTTGGGACACCCGTAACATTATTCAGACTGCTAAACGATCTATAATAATTTCAAATTCAATAATAGTCCCTTAACTTCATGAATCGCAATTGCTATACCGTAAATGTACAATATTTATAGGCCTTCAGTTCTGCAAAGCCAAGCGATGAGTGCAGCGCCTTCCTCAGATGACTCTTGAGCCAGTAATACTATGAGGTATTTAAATAAATTTTAAATTTCGGCGTTAAGTATAAGGGTATATATGCGTGGCGGCATATATATATATATATATATATATATATATATATATATATATATATATATATATATATATATATATAGAGAGAGAGAGAGAGAGTTGCAGTTAACATTACTTGAAGAAAGCTCAGCTTAAGTTGAGTACTGAGAAGGAGGATAGAAGAATTATTTAGAAACTTTTGATATAACAAAGCATGTGAAACTTGTACTCATTTTCAAGAAACTGATTTTGAAGAATTCTTCCTACAATTTGAGAATGTTGCAATTGTTTAAATTGGCCCAGAGAATGTTGGCCATTACTAGGGCGGATAGTTATGCATTTGCATATTTCATATGCAAATGCATATTTTGCGTGATTTCTATGATAAGTGCATATTACCTAGATAACTGCATATAAATGCATATTTTGTAAAATATTCATCTGGCAGTATTCTTTGTTGCCACTGAATGAGCACACGTGGTACTGGGAGGTGAGGTGAGGTGTGGTTAGTGAAGTGAGGTGAGGTCACGTCGCTTAATCTGTCGTTTCCACACCTGGTCATGACTCATTGGACTAGTGAGTTAGTCAGTCAGGAGCAGTGCTGCGTGTGGAGCTACTCTCTTCTGCTGCTCGTGAAAATGCCGAAAGTACAAAGAAACCAAAATGAAGTGCTGAGATCATATGTAAGGAATTTGATGCATTTACTACAGATGGAAGTGTACTGTTTGTAAATATTGTGAAGCACCAGTGACAGCGAGCAAGAAATTTCAAGTCCAACAACACCTTAAAACAAGCAAGCACATCCGACTCGAAGCTGTTAAGTCCAATAGTGCACAAAAGGAGCAACAACTACTTCTTGCATGTTCCAGTAAGTCAGGGCCTGATCGTAATGTCTGAAAATATGTCAGTCTATAATGTAAATACATGTTCATATATATTTTTGAAGCACTTTCACATATATATGTTAAATACATTACGTATATTGCTTAATAAACATTAACATTAGTTTATATTAACTATTTTGTTTCCGTATAACCTGCATTCTTGGCTTTATAAGTGACATTTTAGTGCATATAAATGCATATTTCCCCTGTTTTTAGTGCATATTTGCATGCATATTTCATGGTTTTTTAGTGCATAACTATCCGGGCCCTAGCCATTACTATTACAAACAGTCTTAATGGGTAGAGGTCGTTCTACTTATTTGTCTTTGTCTTCCACACAACAATCAATCTATAACGAAGTTAAGGAGGCAATTCTGAAATGTTATCAAGTAACTGCAGAGTATTATAGAATTTTATTTAGAAATGCTAAGAAAGAGCCCAGCCACACGTATATGAATATGTCCACTTTATTACTGAGCTAAATAATAGATGGTTTTCTTCCAGTAGAGTTAGTGATTTTGACGAATTAAGTAATATTTTACCACCTTCAATAGTCTGGTATAGATATGTAGATGATGTAATATGTCTTTGGCCATGTAATGAGGACCTAAAAGCCTTTCTACCACAACTTAACAACTTAGCCCCCTCGATCAAATTCACTGTGGAATTAAAGAATGACTGCAAATTACCATTCCTAGACTGTCTGATCCACAGAATAGGTAACACCTTTAAGCTCAGTATTTATGGGAAACCTACTAATACATTCATACATTCATTATTATTCTGCCCTCCATGATAGAGTCAAAAAGTCAGTATTTTCATTAATGTTTTTACGTGCTCTAAGAATATGCAGTCCGGAATTCATTGATGAGGAATATAAATATATCTATAATATTGGCTTGAACCTTAAGTACCCTAGGTCTTTTATAGACAAATGCCTTAACATCACTAAGAAATCTTTTTATAGAACTGATCCTAAGCCCACCCATGACAATAAGAATCTCTTAGTATTACCATTTAACAAAAATTTCTCTCAAATTCCTATACAACTGAAAACCTGGAACGTTAATGTGACATCTAAAAACTCATGCACTGTTAAACAAATATTAATTAAGAACTCCCCCAACAATGCAGGCGGTTGCATTTACAAGGTTCCTTGCAAGGAATGTAATATGTTCCACTTATGCCAAACAGGTAAAGATCTTATAACTAGACTTAAACAGCATAAATATACTGTTAGGACAGGCCAGCAATCCAATGCTCTGTTCATTCATATGAGAGATAATAAGCACTGCATTGACTGGGATAATGCCTCCTCAATATTACCTTGCAATTCAATTGTCAGTAGGAACATTAAATAATCCAGTCTCATTAAACATACCGAATCTGTCAACATGAATTTGAGTAATGGTATGTACAAACTGGATAATTTTGTGATTAAGAAGATTTGTAACCAGGTGAGAAGGTTGGGTCATCTTACCCTGTGACCTGACTACGGACAGCTGCTGTGCTTAGAGATGGCATGGAAATTTTTTTTTTATTAAGAAGGTTAGTAAGGGTCACTGCCTTATGACCGGAACATTGTGAACCCCTGCTGTCCCCTAGGTACTTGATCTCACTCTCCTCTACTGTATATATTAGCCCTGTCAAGTATTTCTCCTTAGTGTGTACTCACCCCTGAAGATGTGAATTACACGAAAACGCTTGGGAACTTCGTGTTTTCTTGTTTCCTTGTGGTTTTCAGCATATACTTGGATCACGCGCACTTAGTGATTTTCTTGCACACACACACACACACACACACACACACATATATATATATATATATATATATATATATATATATATATATATATATATATATATATATATATATATATATATATATATATATATATATAAGAATATAAGAAAGTGGGATACTGCAGGAGGCCGACTGGCCCATACAGGGCAGATCCCTTTCACACCCATCCAGCACTTCCATGTGCCTATCCAACTTCGTCTTGAAGCTCCCTAGCGTCCCCGATCCTACTATAGCACTCGGTAGCCTATTCCACATATCCACAACTCTATTACCAAACCAGTGCTTGCTTCATATCCTTTTCTTAAATTGGAATTTATCTAATTTAAAGCCATTTGTTCTAGCTATTTGGCATATTGAGCTCAGAACATCTTTCCATTTTACCCTTGTTAATCCCACTTACCCACTTGTACACCTCATCATATCTCCCCTTAACTCTATTCTCTAATGAATGTGCTCAAGCTTTTCAGTCTTTCTTCATATGGAAGGTTTCTAATATTAAGTGGATCATTTTGTCATTCTTCTTGTACTCTCTCCAAAGAATCTATGTCCATTCTATAATAAGGACACCAGAACTGAACCGCATAATCCATGTGTGGCCTCACTAATGCTAGGTAAAGTTTCAAGATAACGTCAGCAGTTCTGTTACTCGCAGACCTAGATATGAACCCAAGAATCCTGTTTGCCTTGTTGCGAACGCTAATACATTGTTTTCTAGGTTTCAAGTCGTTGCTAACAAATACACCTAGATCTTTTTCACAAACTGAGTGTTCTATTTCCGTGTTACCTAGTTTATACTTAACGTTTGTATTCGTCTTCCCTATCTGTAGTACCTTGCATTTATCAGTATTAAAATTCATTTGCCAGTCTACTGACCACTCATGTAAGGTATCTAGATCTCTTTGAAAGTGTTCAAAGTCACTGTCTGAATTTATCACTCTCCCCATTTTGGTATCATCTGCAAATTTACTAATCCTACTAGTTATACCTAAATCAAGATCATTAATGAATATAACAAACAGCGGAGGGCCTAATACAGATCCCTGGGGAACTCCGCTTTTGACCACTTTTAATCTGACTTTAATCCATTTATGCTGACTCTTTGTTTCCTACTAGTAACCATGACTAAATCCATTTTAAATACTGAAGTCCACCCCTCTTCCTTGCCTCTGCAGCCCTTATCAATCTCTCATGAGACTCTATCGAATCTTTACCCAAAATCTAAATAAATTATATCATATGACTTATCATTATCTACCGCTTCATATACTTCTGAGAAAAAGCTAAGCAAATTTGTGAGACAAGAACGTCCCTGGGTGAACCCGTGCTGAGAAGAATGAATTAAGTTGAATGTTTCAAGGTGGCTTCTGATTTTTGTAGCAATAATTGACTCTAGCAACTTGCCTATGATTGACGTGAGACTAATGGGACGGTAATTTGATGCTATTGATTTATCACCCTTTTTGAAAATCGGAACTACATTTGCAAGTTTCCAAGCTTCTGGCACTAGGCCCGATTTTAATGACTTATTAAATAAAACTGCTAATGGATTACTCAACTCATCTCTACATTCTTTTAATATTCTAGCATATACCTCGTCTGGACCAGGCGATTTATGAGGCTTCAGTTTGTTAATTACTTTAAGCACATCGTTACTAGTAATATTGATATTCATCAACATATTTTCTATACTGTCGTTATATACCTTATGAACTTCTGGAAACTGTGCTAGGTTTTCATTTTGTGAAAATGACTATTTAATACGTACACATTTCTAACTCATCATCAGTCATTTTCCTGTCGTAGTTTTAAGGGGACCTATTGTATCTCTAACCTTTGATTTATACAGTTGATAAAAAGCTTTGGGGTTATTTTTCGATTCGTTTGCTACCTTGATTTCATAATTTCTCTTTGCTTTCCTAATTTCTGTTTTTACCTGTCTTGTTAGTTTCTGATAGTAACCAAGTAAGTGATTTTCGCCTTTCTTAACTTTTCTATATACTCCTTTCTTTTTCCCTAGAAGATCTAAGAGTCTATTAATCATCCATTTTGGTTGGTTCCGTATCGATCTGAATTTTCTTTTAGGGATGTGTTTATTTTGGGCATTATTGATTGTCGCAATAAATTGTTCATAAGTAGCTGCTAAATTAAATTCGGGGTTATCCCGTCCTAAGTTGACAGTTTCCGGAGGTGTGGGGGGGATTAATCTTTTGACCATAGGGTCATCCCTTAAGTCTCTCCTTATGCTACCGTAATTAGCCTTCCTAAAATCCGGGATCAAGGCCGAATTTTCCTTCTTCCTGCCATCCCATATTATGTTAAAATATATGGCTTTATGATCACTGTTTCCTAGTTCGTCTCCAATCCAACATCTTTTATTAGATTTTCATTATTACTGAGAACTAAATCGAGGATATTATTTCCTCTAGTGGGCGAGTTTATGAATTGCTATAAAAAACTATCCTGTACTACTTCTAGAAAATCTTCAGATTCATTATCGCTAAGTTGATTTTTCCAATCTATGCCTGAAAAGTTGAAATCGCCTAGAATACATACATTGTTTCTATCAGATGCCTTCTTTATTTCCTCCCATAGCAATTTACCATCGTTCCTACTCAAATTAGGTGGTCTATATATAACACCAATGACTACGGATTCACTGCCCTCACCAATCTCTACCCAAATACTTTCATTGTCGCTATTTGTTTTAATGTTTGATTTATTGCAGCTTTTTAATGACACCCTGATATACACTGCTACACCACCACCTCTCCTTCCTACTCTGTCAAATTTAAATAGGTTATATCCTGGAATATGAAATTCTGCTAAAAAATGCTTGCTGTTTGAATTTATCCATGTTTCCGTTATTGCAATTATATCTATGTTCTCTTTACTAACAATGGCCCTGAGCTGGTCCATTTTGTTACACAGGCTTCTACTATTAGTATAATAAACACTCAATATATTTCTTCCGTTTCTATCTGTTTTACATTTATTACTTTGATGTTTGTTATTATGACTAACTATATTTTCAGCATTATCTACTTCTGTTTCACTACTTTCCAGGACCTCCTTGTTTTTTGACTCCCATTTTCCCCGACCCCTCTCTACTGGCGAAACCCCCCCTTCGGAGTGACAATTTCACGCTCCAGGGATGCAGACAACGTCTTTACCCCCTCACGAGACAAGTGTACTCCGTCGCGACAGTACAGGTAGTCGTTGCCATAAAATCGTTGCCAGTCATCAATGAATGCCCAACCATTGTTTGCACAATGTTTCTCCAGTCGGCAATTAATAGCAATTGCCCTGGACAGCCATTCACGACCAACCCCTCTTCTAGGCAAGACACCACATACTATCGGGATCCCTCCCCTATCTCTAATCTTCCCCAGCGCCTCCCTATACCTCTTGAAAAGTTCCTCACTCCTAACCTTACCTATGTCGTTTCCTCCCACACTAAGACACACTACTGGATTGGTACCCTCCCCTGACAAAACTCTGTCTAACCTCTCGGCTACATGCCCTATCCCAGCCCCAGGAAAACATACCCTAGTCCTACGTTTCCTATCTCTCGCACAAAAAGCCCTATCCATAAACCTCACCTGGCTGTCACCAACTACCACGACCTTACCTGTGGGCAGGGTTTGTACAACTGCCCTTTCCTCTCCTTGATCCATACCGTCCTGCCTCTTCTCTTCCTCTCCAGCTTCCTGCAGCACCTGGTAAGGGTTACTGCACTCCACACCCTGGTCAGCTTTCCTAAGCCTGACCCTAGTCCCCTTGGAGACAACCACTCTCCACGCCTGCTCCTCCTTCGCAGGTGTCCTGCTAGGCAGGACACCTACCTGAAGGAGTTCCGTCCTGAGGGCTTCATTTTCCCCCTTTAGAGTGTCAACCTCACTCCTCAACTGCCCCAGCTGCCTTAACAGCGTGGCAAGGAGGTCGTCCTTCCCCACACTCCCCTCCTCTTTCCCCACGGCACAACGATCCAAAGCGGCCATTTTCCTTGGTCTCTAGCGGGAGCACTATCAGCACAATGAAAACGTGGATAAGATAAATCTTGATAAAATCACACGGGAAAATGGAAACAACGGAGTACCTTAGCTTTCCTCTTTATTCAAGACATCTTCAGAGGCAACTGATTCAAGACATCTTCAGAGGCAACTGATTCAAGACATCTTCAGAGGCAACTGAGGCATCTTCAGAGGCAACTGAGACATCTTCAGAGGCAACTGAGACATCTTCAGAGGCAACTTTTTTTTTTTTTTTTTTTTTTATTATGTATCAATTTTATTGTTTATCATAGCAATAAATATGGCAATCTATCTGCATTGTGCATGGTGTTCAAACTTATGATTCTAGCTTATTTTGGAGGAATTTTTAATGTTTTTTTTTTCATTTTGGCGCGACTTAGTTGAATCTGCCGGCTACCAGGACTCCAGATACCTGCACTCCAGTAAGAATATAAGTTTTATGAGTCAATGTTCACCACAGAGTTGAAATGCACAAAGTATATTGAAAATATATTATGCTGCATGATCAAAACATAAAATAATTAATAATTGTATGTTTTCTGGGTGAAAGACCAATTATTTATTATTAGTTGCAAAGATATTTTTGAGTTGATATTCACCACAGTGAGTTGAAATGCACATACTGGTAGTATAGTGAAAATATGTTATAACTAATGCATGTTAAAAACATAAAATAATTTATAAATGTACATTTTTTGGTAAAAATTGTATCCCATTTAGAAATTACATAAACATTTTGCTCTAAGTTTTTAGTGCCATAAATTTAATGATAGCCCGGACGGAAATATTGATGCACTAACTGGCAACTCACTCCCATATGAGTGGGGGACTGCTGGCTCGCTTCACACTACAGGTATGTAGGAAAGTGTTTAGATATCCAATGTTGTCATGAATGAAGAGTTTAGGTCAGGAGTTCAACTTTCAACATCCCAATGCACCTCATAAATCCCTGAAACATAATGGTGGGCTTTAGAGATGAAATCCCACAGATTGAACTGATCCAGTGTGAATCTTTCGGATGAGGGAGCTAATCTACATCACTCATTTCAACCTTCAGCCATAAATTGGAATTTTGTCTTTCATGCCTTCATTTATGGCCCCCAGCTATTGAGTGAATGACCTACGAGATCTAGGATCAGCCGAGTATTGGAAGGCGAAGGTCATGCCTAAACAAATGTACACCAACTAAGAAGTAAGCAGAACTTAGACAAACATTTGTTACTTCCAATAGCCATAAAGTCTGTGCCTGGATGGTCTGCCACCTTGAGACATTATATAGCCTTCCACCATTTCAATGCAAAAGAAATCTTCTACAAATAATTTAATAAAAAATCCTTGACTTTCACAAACTGTACAAGCCTAACCTTTTCCAGTCTCCCAATACAAAAAGTCCAGTTTAGTAAGCAGAGCAAAAGGTAAAACATAACACCCTGACACAAAGGCCCTTGATAAATCATACTAATAATTATGAAAAACAGAAGTAACCTCTGTGAAAATCTCATATTCCCCCTTAGTCTCCTATTTTAACCACTACTTTAATAATATAACTTGGCATTACCAAGACTTTCTTAGCCCTTAAGAAATCTGGAAATTAGTTACGTGTTAAGTAAAGATCAATCATCCAAAGATACAATGCATAAAATCACTCAGAACCTAATCCAATAAGATCTTCATACAGTTTCAAAATTATTGTTTGGTACTCAAACAAGAAGCATACCATTCCTTTCTTTTAAAGCTCCAGCCTCCAGTAAATGGAAACTCCTCAAGTCTGTCAATGTATGTGGACTAAAACCACATCTCCACATCGAAGTTCAGCCTCATTGCATTATTGTAGTCATTTAAGACCTCTGATCCACAGAAGACATGCTCAAGGTCTAGAAATCTTTATTGACCCCTTATGTCTCAAGAACATGAAAGGTCCAAGAATATTAATTACAGTAAATGAATAACAGCTCATTTGCTATAAGTAGCAGATGATCTAAGACTCCTTTTTAAATGTGGAATTCCATGAGACGACAGTAGAGAGTATAGTAATTTCAAGGATACTGATACTTGTTGATGGTACAGAGGAAGTGTTAATGAATGTCAGTGGAGGGTGGAAATTATCTTAGTTATGGGAGACATCTCTATATCATGGTGACACTGTATGTATGTTATTTGTACACCACTGAGCTTAGAATATCCTTGGGAACAAGAAGCATTGTGGCAACTGCTAAGGTAAAATGACTGGCATACTGGTGAGGGTTGGCTTACACCCTGACCCAAGCTAAATGTTGGCTGTCGAGCTCACAATCATGGTTCAGGACACAAGGTGCAGTGGATTGCTGAGCATTTTACTCCTGAACTAAATGTGGTACTGACCATGTAAGCATACAGTACACCACACTCTTTAATACCTCAAAAGGTCCCTGGCTTGACTGGATGAAGAGCTGTTTTATAGTAATTTTATTATTTACATGACTATGTCCTCCAGCTAATTGATCACATCCTATGCCTGGGATTTCACAGATTATTCAGCATAGGGCCAATGGCCATAAAAGCCCAGCTATCCTGGCAGTATCCCCCCAAAATAAGGTACAACTATAATAACTAATGTGCTTTTCATAGTGTTCAGTAAGGCTGTAGAAGCAAACAGACATGACTAGATGACATTAAGAACATGAGATTTTAGGTACCCTGTAGCTCTGGCCATACCCAGAAAACAAAATTTCAAATGAGGTGAGCATCCTGAATTTTAGAGAAATAGAAAAAAGTATACAGTATACAGTAAATGAATACTTTCTCAACAAATAGCAAATCACCTGAGTGTTCAAAATACATAAAAAAATTATTGTTTAAACTAGACAGTAAAGCAAATTCCAACAAATTCAACTTCCTAACATGTACGATCTACTATAATCCAATTATGTGCGCCTATTTGTGTGCAAATAGTGAAAAACTGTGATTTTTTATAAAAAAATTAAGTTATTCTTTACAAAAACTAATGAATCACTTGAGAATCAATTTTCAACATTGGTCATTAGAGCAATGGAGATACACATATCTAATGCAAAGAAGAGACATGCAAATTATTAGTAGCAACAGGGCCTATATTCAAAATGCAGTGAAATTTTGCAATACCCAGTACAGGTTTAATAGAAGACTTCCCACTCATGCAGTGAACATACATTCAACTACAAAATCTATTGATTCTTCCATAGTCCCCATGATCATTTGTGCCTATTACATTTCTAATGCCCTTCGTGCTCCTCTTCTTTTATTGTACTTAAGCTTCAGCCATAAGTAGACCATATATATTGTCCAAAAAGTAGTCTGCATAGAAGAAATGATAAAACATAATGAGATGTATACATGTGCTGCCAGTGCATCATTGAGATCAAATAGACCTCTTAAACACAGGTTTAGGGTTTATGACTAAGCACTAAGAGAACAACAAATGAATCTAGACAAAACAACAAACATAATAATGTATTGGTTATTCTTGTGAATGCTAAAGTACTGACGATCCAGTACTGTATTATACTGCCATTTATATCTCTCACACTAGCACCTTTCCTAATTCTATAAACCATCCATAATCTCACTGGAATCAGGCTCAACAGTCTCTTCTATTAAAGTGTCCCGACACGTTCCCAAATGCCGAGCATTTGGATCCACTCCACGGAGAACGGATAAACTTGTATTTACAGATTTCCGAGTTTTGATATTGATACGGTGGTTTTCTGGCTCAAATTCTACATACCCCATTCCTTTGCGTCGTAAACGTTTGAGAAGTCGACGTTTCTGCTCATTTGGAAAAACCATCTCAAACTGATGAAGCCTACATGGTGTTAATCGCTGATGTCTTGTTAAACATGTCCGGTGATTAGAATTTGTGAGAGTTTGTCCTGCAGGGGTCTGGAAGTTAGGATCACTTATCTGATAAGCAGAGGCAGCATTGGTAGTTGGCACAGATGTACTATCAGCAGCTTCACCAACACCACTGGCCTCACACCACTCCTGATTGACTAATCCACTCTCTGCAAGCACCTGTTGTATGTCATGAAGAGTATTCTCATGCGCTTGAGAGAAAAGCTGCTCTCGTCTGGACTGGAAGTCCTCACTCTGTGTTGCCTCATCTCGTGGTGGGTCCCCAAGAGTCCGTTCAAATACATGATAGACCTTACTACCATCAGGACGGGGCTTTGCATCACTAAACAATACAGCCTCAGGACTTAACATGATGACACCATCATACTGGGGTTCTATAGTCACTGCTTCATCTTGCAGAGGAAGCATATCAGAAGCTGGAAGCATTATAGTGAGTGTGTTGGACTCCTCCAGCCGCTACTACGAGGACCACACCTACATTCTCGTTATCACTGCCATACAATCATCCAAACAACATCTTTCAGGAGTCATCTGGGAAAGCGTCAGACGACCCACCACACGACCATCCACGCCGCGGTGTTTTAATCAGGAAAATCAGTGAAAAGAACCAAAGAACTTACACAAACAAAGACATTGCCAGTGATATGACCAAAGCTGTCTTGGCACAGTACACTCTGGCTAACGCTCAGTTCAAGCCTCCAGTCATAACAAGTCAGAAGAAGATTAGTGAGAGACTGCTAGCCAGTTGGGAGATATCTCTCTTGGGAGAGGAAAACTTGCAGTTAAGGACAGCTTTGCCAAGCAACTGGACCAGTTATTTGACATAATTACTTGCAAGTGCCCAATTGTTCTCTGTCCTGAGTTTGGATGCGATCGTGACTGTAAATCCGAGGCCCACATCTCCTGTATTTGCAAGCGTGAACTGAAGATTCCTGTGATCGAACTGGCATTTGTCAAAGCACAGAGAGAGAAGACTGGCAGTATAGGGGCTCTCATGATTTCTAGCCAAGATATTCCGGAGTCCAAGAGACAGGAGGCTGCCACAGAGAGACAGAAGAGGAGAAGAGTTGCCGAGGAAAAGAGACTTGAGAAGGCCCAGGGTGAGGTAAAAAAGGCCGATGATTGGAGTCAAGCTGATTCAGAGTTTAATGACTTCCCCATGGCTGATCCGAGTGCTGACCAGGAGAATGGTGACTTTGTCCCTAACCCAGAAAATAACGATCCCAAACCTTCCAGGCATAAGATTCGAAATAGGAAAGATATCCCGAGCATAGCTCTGGCCAGCGTGCGACACCACACTGGTCTCAGAGAAACTGCAGAGATAGCAACAGCTGCCTGGATTGACGGTGGTTTGATAACACCTGATGATGTTCACCTGGTGATAGATCATAACAAAGTAAGGAGAGCTCAGGAGAAACTTGTCAGTAACCTAGAAGAGGAGTTTGATAAGGGGATAAGAGAAAATGGAATCAATTGTTTGTTCTTTGATGGGAGAAGGGATGACACTAAAGTATTCATGAAAGTTGGAGATTCTGACAAGTTGTTCCCTGCCATGGTGAAGGAGGAACACTACTCCTGCTGCAGTGAACCAGGAGGGAAGTATTTGTGGCATTTCACTCCAGAGAAAGATGACATCAGGAAATCAGCTGAGATAGTGGCAGATAACATTGTGAACTGGCTCAGAGAGAGGAACGTAGACCAGACCCTGCAGGCCATTGGAGGGGACAGCACCAACACGAACACAGGGTGGCAAGGGGGGGTCATACAGTGGATAGAGCGGAAGATTGGGAGGAAGCTGGTCTGGATTGTTTGTGACCTCCAAACCAACGAGTTGCCACTCAGACATCTGATCCAGGAGCTGGATGGCAAGACTCTTTCAAACAACAGATGGTCTGGTCCTCTTGGCAAGATGCTGGACTCTGCCACTGAGTTAGAAATAAATCCGAGCTTTGAAAAAATCACAGTTGGCCCTCCACTCGTTGAGCTTGCACATACTGTCATTGACGACCTAAGTACTGACCAGTACTATGGTTACATGATTTGCAGTGCCATCAAAACTGGGGTCATGCCTGATAGACTTGCTTACCTGCAGATAGGTCCAGTCTCACATTCTAGGTGGCTCACAACGGCTCTCAGGTTCTGCAGAATTTGGGTCGCTCATCATAAACTGAAAGGGAACCAGCTTCACATCCTGAGACTTATTGTCCAATTCATCGTGAGTGTCTACTTGCCAAATTGGTTCAACACCAAGGTCAAGTCATCGTTCTCCGAAGGTCCGAGGCATGTTCTCTTCCAGCTTGAGCTCCTGAGGAGTCAGCCAAGGAAGGTTGTTCAGATTGTGGAGCAGACTGTGAGGAGATCTTCCTGGTATGCTCATTCCGAGGCAGTTCTGCAGACAATGCTCTGCAAGGATGAGGAGGAGAGAAGAGTGGCAGTCAAAAAGATCTTGGATATGAGACTTATGAGAGGATCTGGGCATGACGAATCAGTTGGTGACGATTCCTTCAGGGTCAGGAAGACTCCTGAAGTCAATCTAGGTGCCAAGACCCTCACTGATCTCATAGATCTGGATAACATCCAGGCTGGCAGTGAGCCCCCTCTTACCTGCAGCCTCACCAATGTTCAAGTCAGAGCTTTCCTGGACAACCCCATGCATGTCCCTGCCTGGCCCTCGCACACCCAGAGTATAGAGCGTTGTGTACAGCAAGTGAGCGAGGCCAGCAGTCACGTGTACAGCCAGGAGAGGAGGGAAGGCTACATCCGAGCTCAGGTGGTCAGCAGGGAGGTGATGAGTAGAAACAGAAGCAAGAAAGACATGTTCTCTATGGTGTGCAGCAACACTGGGTCGTAGTAGTAAAACCGGTTTTTGTATTTGATGATTTTGTTTTCTAAAGGAATATTAAATTTAATAAATGTGTCAAGATCATTCGTTTCACTATTCTGGATCATTTTCATCCTAATAAATTAACCTGATACATTTACTTTACTTTAAATAAGCTATTTAGTGGTGTTGGTAAAAGGGTGGGAATACGGAATTTTCATAAGATTTCAAGTTAAAATTTACCTAGCAAAAAATAAAAACTTTTCAAATCTGAAGATATCACATGATTCTGCACATATAACTACATCATTAATACCATGGGCCGATTTTTCAAACTAAAAAAAAAAAAATTCGCCTCCGTATGACACACCCTACTATGCATGGCAGCTCCTGTCGAGAGTTACTACCACTCTCTATCATCCATGAATCTACCCAGTCTCCTTTTGAAACTTTCCAGCGTTCCAGCACTTACTACAAAGTTGCTAAGCTTGTTCCACTCGACCACCACCCTATTTGTGAACCAGTTCCTACCTTCCTATCTCCCTCCTAAACCTAAACTTATCAAACTTAAATCCGTTGCTCCGAGTCCTATGCTGCTTGGATATTATAAGAACTTTATCTTTATCCCCTTTATTGATTCCTTTCACCCACTTAAATACTTCTATCATATCTCCCGGCACTCTTCTTCTTTGTGTGTCCGCACGAGAATCTCGGAAACTACTTTACAGATCTGGACCAAACTTGGCATGGATAGCAAGTGTCATGTGGGAATCTCAAAAAAACTCCAACCAACCCGATCCGACACATCCAAACCAACCCGATGCGCCTGAGAGAACGAGAGAAAGAGAGAGAGACTAACGTAGAAAAGTCGTATTCCCCCCTATGATTTACAGCTATTTTGATCCTTAGGTTCTCCTGCATTATGGCTTACTTTTCTCTGCATCTAACCTCCATCCGTTACACCACACAGAAGTTGAAAAGTCGTATCCCATCCCAAGTATTATAGCTAATTTTATCATTATGCTCTCACTCATTACAGCTTACTTTTCTTTGATCTCTAACTTTTCTAGGCTGTCCATTCTATTCAGAGTGGTAGTCACCAGAAAATCAGTAAATTTCAAGCCAATATCCCCAAATATTTCTGGAATAAAGTCGTATGAAGTCCTATGGAGAATTTGGTTCCCATGCAGACTATCAACAGTAGTTCATCTGGCTGTTCACCTGGAAAATGGACAAAAAGTACAGTATACTTCTTAGAAGGTCATCCAAATCAAATGGCAAATCCTGCTGATACATTACTCATAAATTCTTCAAGCTTTCTGGGAAATGAGTTTACTCAAATCCTCCTGAATGTTGACATGCCAAGTTCTACATATGTGAGCTTCAATGAAAAAGTTCCCTAAGAAAAAACTCAAGAGGTCAGTGAAAGAATGTCAGGGATAAAAGTCAGAGTAATCTTTGGGATGTGTCTACAAGAGTTACTGCTAACTTTGAATGCCACTGTTTGAGACTACTTGCACCATCATGGCTGCATCATATGCAACACTCCAAAATTTGATGAATGGACAGAGTCTGCAGAACCTATCCAGGAGCATGCAATCTCTGTGGCCTACTGGAAGATATGATGGTCTTTCGTTGACACATTAGAAGAGGCAGCAACCTCAATCATGGCCAGGAATGAGGAGCCTGTTTGCCATCTTGGAATTGCTACATGTGGACTTTCCAACCCAAAGTTGGCTCTGGAAAACCACCAAGAAGTCTTTCAGAGATCTGCTTCATCAGAAAGAGGAGCACATCCTGGTCAAGTTGGTTCATGAGATGACATATTTCATGAAACTCTGATCATCTTTGGAAGACAAGAGAACAAATAAGAGCTATGGAAAAAGCCTGAATATTTTGGATTGCAGCTACAAATGAGAAGACAAGTAGCCGCAAACATGGAGTTGTTCAAGAGACAGACTACTCAGTTGAGTTCTGGTGAATTTTTTTGAAGAAGAAATAGGCCTCACCTAGTACCCCTGAAAGGTCAAAAACAGATGCTTATAGACAGATCTTGCAAGCGATACAAGAAGCCGGAGCGAGGTATGATCTTTCTCCAGTCACCTGGCAGGACAGGAAAAACATTCCTGATCAACCTCTGTTGGCCAAAATGCGTCATCAGGAAAATTACTCTTGCCTTGGCATCCTCAGGCATTGCCGCACACTACTAGAAGGGAGGACGTGCTACACTCAACTTTCTGCCTCTCAGCCTGGCTCCTGGCCCAAAATCGGTGTGCTACATCAAAAACGGATCAGCAGCAAAAACAAACTCTTAGAAAAAATGCGGCCTCATAGTCTGGGATGAATACGCTATGTCTCACAAGTTGGCCGTTTGAAACATTGGACAGGACTGTACAGACAGCAGAAAATGACCAGCTCATGAATTTAGCATTACCCAATAGTCATTGCTGAAGAACTTTCTTGAGCCCTACCTGTCACATTCTCAAGCACTCCAGCTGATGAACTAGATAAGTGCCTCAAACATCATGCCTTTGGAAGTGTTGAACACTACCTATCCACAAACATGAGTACATCTCTAAAGGAGATCAGGATACTGGGCAGTTACCAAGCCTTCTACAGATTGAATGGAACTTTCCCTGTTGATTCGGAGGACAAATAATCATTCACACTCAAGGATGTAGAAATGTTGTAAAATCCTCAACTAGGCTCCACTAACATGGTCTGCCCAACATTATCACCATTACAAGGATCACAAATGGCTGCGTAGGCAGCAATTCTGGCACAAGAATGAAACGGTGGCTAATCAACATGACTCTCTCAGACAGCTGAGCAGTGAGACTCATTAAGTCTGTTGATACAGTAATCGAACAGGACCAAGCTTGATCAGTACCCTGCTGGAATTCCTTAATTCTTTGGGCCCGCCTGGAATGCCTCCCTCACCACCTCACTCCTCAAGATTGGGTTTCTTATAATGCTCTTAAGAAATCTTGACACCAAAGGCTCTTGCAATAGCGCAGACTGGTGGCTGAAATATGATACCATGTGCTGGGCTTCTAATGCTGACAGGAAAAAGCTGAAGGAGAACGATGTTGCCAGAGATAACTTTCTCATCTGCGGCCTGCATTTTGAGTTTAAACAACTTCAGTTGGTTAAGTGAGCATTACTCTTTCTACAAAGCCCAGGGACGATCCTAAGATGGTTGGCCCTATTTCCTAATTGTTTCTTTTACTCTCTCATGGACAGTTCTATATTGGATGCTCCAGAGTGAGACTGGCAAAATCTGTACCTCTTTCTATTAGTAAAACCAAAAATAAAGAGACAATGGGGCCTCGAGGTGGCGTCCTACCATGAATCTGGCAAGAAGCCGCCGGAGATTCAGTGTTCTGCTAATATATATATATATATATATATATATATATATATATATCCTCTCTCTACTATATATATATATATATATATGTATATATATATATATATATATATATATATATTATATATATATATATATATATATATATATATATATATATATATATATATATATATATATATATATATATATATATATATATATATATATATATATATATATATATATATAAGAGAGAGAGTAGTTTGCTGTTTTCTATTCCATCTTAACCATAGCTATCATTAGGCTATTTAATCCCCTCACTACGAGATGATAGCTCTCCCTGAGATAAGTAAGATTTTCTGCCGTTAGCCAAAGCAATATATTAGTCACGTCAAATGACGTTCATCACAGAGAAAGGGCTAACAATAACAATTATTTGATTGAAAGACATACTGCGCATGCATAAAAAAATCATCTTACTTCATTTTTATTATTACTTTACGTTTACTGCTTCGTGTGCAGTGCCGAGACTGTAAATTGTAAGAAAGGCGGACAGCCACCATTCTAAAAGAAATCCATATTTAAAAAAAATGGTACTATTTTCGTTTTGGCCATCCAGCGAATTTTAGAATTTTTGGTTTAGGTTTGGTTAGGTTATTGTAGGTTGAAATTATGTTTTTTTCAACTTCCAAATAGGTGGAATACCGAAATGATAATTTTACCCAAATTGTAAGGTGGTGGTTAGCCATTTGAATTTGAAATAAATCCTCCGTCAATCAGACCCCTACTGCTGACACATTCTAATCCCATATCCTACCCTAAAAATTATTTGATACATACTTTTGCTTTATGTGCTCCCAGCATCTTTTCAATTGTTTCACAGTCCTGGGATCTTGCCCAGGGCTGCCTGCATTGAATAAGGAGGCAATGCCTTTCCTCGTTTTTCTGGCCTATCCTTAATCAGGGCAACAAGGTCCTGCCGCTGTGACTCTGACAGAGGTATAGCCTGCAATACAGGGATACAATGAAAATTTGGTTTATGTCTAGTTTGGTGAAGATGTCAAAATAGCATTTACAGATATTTTTTTTTATGCCCATGTATGGGATAGGTATCATAACCCTTGACATGTATTTCGAGTTAACAATATAGTAATTGCTTTTGGTACAAAGATAAGTTCCTGTTTGATAGACAATTAACAGTCAGTATGGTGATAATTTTCAAGATTTTGACCCAATTCATCTACATAGTGCGTCCATAACTGTCATAGTATATAATACCTAATACTTTGGTATATACCACAGCATCGTGTTCACGACGGCAGTTCTTGCATTTAGCCCTAACCCCGATGGAGCTACAGGGACAGTCTAACTTGGCGTCCTGCCAAGTACACACACACACATTCACTTCACACACTTACACACCTATGCTCTGAATTTTTCTTATTTATAGCAACATGCCATCTCCACAGAGATGTACTGCAAAACATTTATTACTATTTAATTTATATTAAGCTATTTTATATGTATTTCACTCAAATTTAATTAAATGTACAATACAGGTATTGTTTACTGAAGAATCAGGCAACTTAGGCTTTGACGAGTGTTATCCACGGCCATGGAACCTAACCTCCTATTTCCCATAAGCCTTTATAGCCTTGCCATCAGCGGATTTGCCAACTATGGGGTTTTTCAGGAGCCTAACCCCCGCGGTTTGCGAGGGACTACAGTATGTATACCAATCATGTTAATGGTGTTACGTCACAAAGTTCAGCCTCTTTATCCTCTCGGGTTAGGATTGATTAAAGAGCTAAGTCCCATACCCAAGTGACATCCAACCCTTGAAACACAGGAAAATTGCAGAACAAATGGAATAGGAAAGTCAATAACACATCGAAAACTATAAATTCTAAGTATTCCACTTGTGCCTTGCAAAACTTTTTTTTCGTTAATTGTCATAATAGCGTCATTTAACCTCTTGAACAACTTCCTGACCAAATGAACTTTCAACATGTTCTTTCCATCAATGTGAAATCTTTAGAAGAAGTGGCACTTTTGAAAAACAACAGACCAACTATTATTATTATTATTATTATTATTATTATTATTATTATTATTATTATTATTATTATTAGTATTGTCATTATTATTATTATTATTATTAGGGTTTGGAATGGTGTTTGTGTGCATGTTGATGTCTATAGGATGTATAATAGTTACAAAATTGCTTGAAAATAAATATAGTCAGCTTGTAAGAAACTTGTTAGGTGAATGTAAAGTAGCTGCTTTGGCAGTCTACTGTCATCCTTGCGGGTAACATAGCCAGTCCAACGTAGTTGTTCATGGATAATGGTAGCCTCGATGCTCCTACAGTTGGTGTTAGCAAGAACACTGGCATTTGTTCTCTTGTCTTCCCAGCGAACTCGAAGGATGGAACGTAGACTACGTTGGTGAAAGTTTTCAAGTGCTTTGAGATGCCTCCTGTATGTGACTCATATTTCTCTGTTATATAGCAAGGTGAGGAGGACCACTGCTCGATATACGTGCAATATTGTGGATAATTTCAGCTCCCTACAGCAGAAGACCCGGGTACGGAGTCTGCCAAAGGCTTGAGATGCACATTTGATCCGGTGCTGAATCCCTTCATCGATGTCTGCGGTGGTGGACAGGTGAAAGCTGAGATACTGAAAGTGGTAACATTAGAGAGGGTAGTACCGTTAAGCTGAACCCCGGTTAAAAAAGCGGAACGACCTGGAGACTTGACTGAGAAGGCGAGAGACACCAGGACTGACACAAGGACCTGGAACGAAAAGTAAATCAGCGGCCATGAAAATGAAATGGAAACCGACTTCCCAACAACAACTGCCCCCCCCCCCCCATCACCAATGCCTGAGGAAGCAGCGGATATAGGACAAAGGTTGTATCAAACCTCAAGAATACCATACTGTCATGTGCCTGTAACTTCTTAGAAGCACGCATGTCGTGTGGTATCTGCTTATGCCTCCACTCCACACAAGCAATTAATAACTTGTTATTTTTACTATTATCTTATTGTTGTTCTTAGTTACTTAGGTTAATTGTATATCTATGTATGTCATTAATATGCATCATTTGTGTTACTCTGTTAAGTCAAACCAAGAGTAGTATTAATTAGTTATAAGACTATTTGGCAACTGTCCTGAGTCAAGTGAGCTAAGACTCTCCTCACTCACATGCTGTGTGGCCAGAGGCTCTCTCTCTAGTAACCTGTGGTATAGGCTATAGGTAGGACGTGTCCACACCCACCCAGTACAGACGTGCCTTGTTCAGTCATCTACAATACCCTAGTGGTATCTGGTAATTAGTGGCACGTTAACTTAGGCCTAGGAAGGGATCCTGGTGTTAAGGAATCTCCTATTTGGTAGGAAATAACCAGTTGCTTGTGATTGCTGTGTATATATTGTAATGTCTGTGTTTAATATAGTTAATATTAAGTAGTATTCATTTGATTTAACTCCTTAACGGTATATTTTTACCCTTCCGGCATCACTCTTATTTTAATATACAATCACTTATTCCCTTAAATTCCATGGTTGCTAGACAGTACTCCTTTAAGAACATAAATTGAATTATTTAATTATCTTCCCATTTGTGACTCACTTACTCCAACTTATTCTTATTTTTTCAAATACATTCAGTCGAGTCGGTTTTTGTGGGGATAATTATTGCCGTGTTCCCTGTTTGTTCCTTTATTTGATGATAACTTGGGGTAGGTTTCACTCCCCAGGTATAAAGGATATTGGGATTACGACAATACCCACCACACAGAAAACCCACTGTAAAAGTCATCGAAGACTTAGTAACACTAACAGCTAACGAAATAGTATGGCAATACACGGCAACTGATCTCAAAAGGAAATCATCGGGACTCAACGAAATGAGATTACCCCCTCACCTCCAACCCCAAAAGAAAAATAATTATTGGACCATCTGCAATTGAAGACACATAAAATCCTACAACACAATGTCCATGATTGGCACACATGCAAAACATCACTTTGTAACATAAGCAATGAAAACAGCTTAGATATATTACTAAGTGCACACGGCGAACCCGAGAACAACAAAATAAAAATATTTAACTACGACACCCACCAATCGAGCAAAAGTGGAGAAAAACATGACGGAGTTGCCGTAACGGTGAAAAGGGGCATCGAACACATAAAAATAGACAATTTTAACAGCGAATTCCTTGCCATTAAAGTACAGACAACACAGGGCGAAATAATAATCGCAACAACTTGCCTATCCCCAAGACGACCATCCCTCCCTATAGAAGACCTACTGCAACTAACAAATTATAATATCCCAATGTACATACTGGGAGATTTCAATGCAAAATACCGCATTTTTAGGAACGGCAACAATGACCGGATGGGCAAAGCATTGGAACGAATAAATCAACACTGGCAGACTACCACACCTGGGTCCATACTTCACCACCAACATAAGTAAATTTGCTGATGACACTAAAATAGGACGTGTTATTTAATCTGACGAGGACTGCGCAAAACTACAGGAAGATCTAAACAAATTTTTCGAATATTCTGAAAAATGGCAGATGAAATTCAACGTGGCCAAATGTAAAGTACTCAGTATAGGAGATGTAAACAGGGAAACTAGTTACCAGATGAACAATGATGCCATTGAGAAATCCGACTGCGAGAGAGATTTAGTAGTAATGATAAGTAGGAACCTTAAGCCAACTAAACAATGTGTTTTTGCTCGTAAAAAGGCTAATAAAGTACTTGGGTTCATACAAAGGAGTGTTAGTTACAAGACTAGCGAGGTCATCCTAAAACTGTATCTTGCTCTTGTGAGACCACACCTGGATTACGCAGTTCAGTTCTGGTCACCGTATTACAGAATGGATATAGAATCCTTGGAAAGAATTCAGAGGAGAATGACAAGACTATTCCCTGGCATTAGGAACCTTGAGTATAGAGACAGGTTAAAACATCTTAATTTGCACTCCCTCGAGAGACGTAGAGCGAGGGGCGACCTGATAGAGGTGTATAAATGGAAGTCAGGACTAAGCAAAGGGGACATTACAAAGGTACTCAAACTATCCAACCAGGAGCGAACTCGTAACAATGGTTTTAAACGAGACAAATTTAGATTTAGGCGCGAAATAGGTAAACACTGGTTTGGAAACAGAGTAGTGGATGAATGGAACAAGTTACCAAATATCATCATTAACTCGAATATGCTGGATAGCTTCAAACATAGGTTGGATGCTTATATGAGCAATAGGGGTTGGGTGTAAACGGGACTGCCCAGTATGGGCCAATAGGCCAGCTGCAGTTTCCACCATTCTTATGTTCTTATGTTCTTACCTGGATGGGACCAAACTGCGTTTCAACACCAGACAAAATCTTCTGTAACATCAAAGCATGCCTTAACTACCACATAGAGCAAGGCCCCATCACCCCAAGTGACCACATTCCGATAATATTCACAATTTCCACCAACCCAATTCAAACAAAAATACCACCAAGGCTCCAGATGAGCAAAACAGACTGAATGAAACATAAGGATTTATTGGAAAACTACCCACAAATAAATCTAAAAGATGCAACACTCGAGGAAATTGTCGAACTTGTAGACAAGCTACACGACGCAGTAAAACAAGCAACAAAGTACTTGGCACGAAAACACAGACAATAAACTACATTAAAGACCAAAACAGACAAAAACTCTATGCAGACCTAAAAAAAGAAGAGGCCTTCAGAGGAAAATGGAAGAAGATCTTTAGAGTATCAGAAGAAGAAATGAAAGTACTGACGAAGAACACGATGAAGTAATTAAAGATTGACTAAGAGAACAAAGCAATAGACTGACCCCCTACCACACAGGAAACCCAGAAAGACTAAGACCCAATAAATTCATAAATCACGACGAACTACTACACTGCCTACGCATATTAAAAGAAAAATTCCCTGGAATGAGCGGCATAACCCGAAACATGCTGTTAAACCTGTCCAGCCGACCAATGGAAGCCCTGATAAATTTTTACAACTCAACCTTATTCGCTGGTTACTTTCCCGATGCCCTCAAGCGGGCAAAAATGACCTTCAATGCCAAAGAAGGCAAGGACCCAAAACAAATAATAAACTACAGACCTACAGTATATCCTTACTGGAAATGACCGGGAAATTCTTGGAATGCATACTAAATAACAGACAAGAAAAGTTCCTGGCTAACCACAACAAACTCAACCCAAGACAACGCGGCTTTAGAAGAGATAAAGGAACCCAAAAGGCATTAGCAATAATAACAGAAATCATAGCCAAAGAAAAACAGCAAGGAAACCAAGTAAACATAGTCTTGAGAGATGTGGCAAAGGCCTTTGATAAGGTGAGACACAACGGACTAACATATAAGATACTAAAACTAGACCTACCTGCAGAAAAAGAAAGAATCATATGTGA